>NC_133357.1:31975069-32275069 GCF_030506205.2 Paramisgurnus dabryanus | reverse complement strand
AAATATAATAAAAATATTGTGTGTACTGTATTTTATCATAGTAATCACAAATCCAGTAAGTGATCAGATATGGATTAAGACCTTATTTATTTATTTATTGTTGTTGTTATTTTGTTTCATTTTGGAGGCATAAAAGTACATTTCTTTATATTAAGTTTTTTTTTTTTTCGATTTCTAAGTTGGGTGTGTAAGTCACCAAATCCAACCTTATATTATTTTAATCACTGTCTTGTTACCTAAAACATAACACATCTACACAGCGGGGTTACAGTAACACAGCGTTACAACTAAGCCTCCAGTTTACAATGATAATGAAATGAAAACAATGTAAATACTGTTAATCAAAGTGATAACTGTTAATGCAATATCATGGGAAATAATTGTCAATTATGATTTTTTTGTTTTAATTATGCAGTCCTTTTTAAAAAAATCTATTTGTATGCATAATACAAAGATGGTAAGATGAAGGACAATGAATGGATAGATATCCACACATTCATCTATTATAGGCAGATATATAAACAATATCCACCTTTAGTATATTGACAGAATTGTATTGAATTATTTGTCTTTAACCAAATTTTCTAGCAGGTGTTACAACACATGGTTGTGCTAAGCTCTCACCTACTCCAACAAATCTTTTATCATTCAGGCTATTAGGAGTTAAATTTAAACTTGGGACCAGCATTACTTTCGTAAACTAAAAATTAAACTACCGAAAAATACTGAAAAAAAAATAAATTGTCATGCAAGTGAGGTTGGCTAAAGGATGTCATGCCATGGACATCAATACAGGATAAAGCAGGGGTGTCCAATACGTCGATCGCGATCGACCAGTCAATTGCAAAGGCAATGCTGGTAGATCGCACATAAGTTAACTGTGTATGCTTCTCCACAAGCTTCGGAAAACAGAGCGCGAAATTGGAATTATGGTCTTAGAGTAATTGTGAAACACAGGCCTAGATTAACACAGTGAAGTGCCCCAGGGTGACCAAATTTCAAGTGCCTCCCCAAAGAAATTATACATTGTTGTTTTCGTGCTGTTCAGTGATTGACAGCATGAAGCAGTCGATTGTGTTTCCCTTCAACAGTTTAAGCATAAGATTTAAATTGATAGATTAATCTATTTCTCTGAAGATTATTAAGATAGATGAGGACTCATTTGCTGGGCAGAAAGGGAATGAATGTAGTCTTCTGGCAACAGTGTGTTAATATTTCATTGCTTTTTTTTTAATTGCTCAAAGTCATGACTGTTTCAAACACACATTCATTGATTTTATTGTAAAATTACACTTTTTCGCGTCAATTCACGACCATTTAAACCATAAACAATGCACTGTCACTTAAATTGAGCGTGAGCAGCACAGTAAAAATAGAGCCGACGCCAAAACGATAGCAGCACTGCTGCTTCAGCAACACTCCTGCCACGCGAGCACGCACTGCTCACGCGTGCGGTGTACATGCTTTAACTTTTTAACATGGGCGCCGAAAAAAAAACACACGCCGCTCACGCGCTGCTCACGCATGCTGTGTGAAACCACCGTTAGGAGCACTGTAGCCCCTGACTGAAAATTTTAGGAGTGCTAGCAGAAAATTTAGGGCACACCTTAAATCAGCCTGCAATGCAATTATTCCATTTTTTCCAAAATAACTGCATTACTGAAAAATACTAAATAGACTTACTTAACTCTATGCAGTTGCTGCACATGTCATTATGCACAATTGATGAAACTTTTAAAATAGGCAGTTTATGAAACAAAGAATCATACAACCCCCTTAACTAATTCTAGGCATAAGATACATACATATACAATAAGTTATATCCAGATAGAATACTGTAATGAGGTGAGTGGCAGGGCAATCTACATACTTGTATCCTTTACACGTTTCTCATCTTTTATCCGGTTTTCCTTAACTTGGCACTGATGTCTGAAACCTTTATTGTGATCTATAATGTTGTTTGTGTTAATGTAGGCTAAAAGTTCTCCCGCTCTCTTTGCCTCTCATCTCTGCAATGTTTAATTTTAAATCCACGCCAGCGCGTCTCCTCGCGGTTCTGAGTGAGATTTGTTGACTTTACCCTGGCTGCGTAGACCCATCGGTACAATCAACGGAGCGCATGGTGACATAAAACTATATACGCGTGGTGCAAATGAGCGTTTAAAACCAGATCGCGCATTCCGTAGTTTTGTCACGGGTGCCCGCACATGCGCGAGTACTTGTAAAAAAAATTTAATCGGGATGCACATTCTTGCCTTCATGCAGGAGTGGATCCACGCCAGGCACGTGCACACATAGACATCAAAGGGGGCTTGAGTACCTGCCCTTTTTATTCCTGGAGAGAAAGTGCCCTTTTTTTCTGGGGTGCTTTTAAAAAAATAATAATAATATGATCTTTATTCATATAACAACTGATGTCTGTCTGTTTCTTGTGTTTTTTACTTGTTGCTTATTTAATTTAACATGAATTTATTCAGAAATCCTTTAAATGAGATTTAAACTCTTATATAAAGAAAAATAGCGCTATTTGTGGCACACAAACGGTTAACAGATGAGTCCCGCCTCCAAAATTCAAATCGCTAATATGATTGGCTTTACCTTTCCTTAGTCCCGCCTCTCTAACTTACTTCGCTTTATGATTGGTCTGTCTACACTCGTGCTGCATCATTCGCGCTTCAAGCGCCAAAGCTCAGCCCGAACGAGACGCGATCATGTGCTTGATTATGCAGGCAGGCTACCGGTAAGTGTGTGAGGAAGAAAGCATTCTTATATTAACAGTTTTATGCACAAAATATGGGACACGTTGTTACACATAACGATTCAGGGACAATAAAATAATAATGCACAAACAATAATATAATTGCTAACTACAGTAGTAAGCTTTTTTGTTTGCGTTTTTTGTAATGGCTGTTAAATAAGTATAATGTGTTATACTGGAGTGCTGGAGTAGATTGGGAAGAAATCTGATGGTTCAGTATTTTACTTGCCCAGTCTGAATTTTCACTGACATCACAAAAAAGTAAAATATAAAATACAAATAAAATAGGCCTAATCTATATTTGTTGTTTCTGACATGTGTAACCCTAATAAATATGAAACCTAAGATTAAAGGTGCCATAGATGTGTTGTCATAATATGTTAAATTGTTCTTATACAATTACATAGAAGGTATGTTGCTTTATTAAGTGCAAAAATTATCCAGAAACGTTTTTACATGTCAATTTACAACCCTAGAATTTATCATTTGAATGAAATGGTCTATTTTTGCCCTATTTAAAAGGGTCATGAATAATAATGTTGAGCTCTGCTCTGAGGCTCATGCCAGAAGCTCACATTAGACCTTATATTTGCAACCCAGTATCACGAAATTGCGTGACTATTTCACGCATGGACCAGCGTGACAATGTCACGCTTTGCCGCGTTTGAGCGTGAGCATGTCACGCTTTCTGTTTGTGTCACTGTCACGTATTGGTTACTCAACTTTTTTGTCCTAATTTCTTACCATTGTCGCTTCGGTTTAGGGTTAGATTTACATAAAATGACACCCTTACCTAAACAAACTCTAACCCCAACGTCAGGTGACAATTGGTTAAAGTTTAGAAAATATAAAAGAATAAGTATTGTATCTTTTTTTTTTATAAACCAATACTTAAAGTGACAAATACTTAAAGTGACATATAACACAAGCACCAAATCTAACCCTAAACCGAAGCGACAATGGTTTGAAAATAGGACAAAAAAGTTGAGTAACCAATACGTGACAGTGACACAAACAGAAAAGCGTGACATGCTCACGCTCAAACGCGGCAAAGCGTGACATTGTCACGCTGGTCCATGCGTGAAATAGTCACGCAATTTCATGATACTGGAGCCCTTATCAGACAAAAATACATTTTGAGTAACAACTAATCAGCTAAACGCTAGCATATGATATAGCATTTATTGGCATGTAGCGCTAACTCAGCAGTCACAACTTTGTTTTTAGCATTTTAACAAATTTGTAATTAATGTGTAATTTAATGTTTTCAAAACATGCACATTGTGTAATGGCTTCCTTTCCTGCTCTATAAACCTAGACTACTAAGGAGACCATGGTGTCTGTGTGAACAACTGATTTTTTTGTAGACATCTTTTGAAAATTAAACAATTGCGTGAGTTTGAGGAAGATAAAATTAATTAACTTTTTTAATATTCTTTTAAAAAGGAAGTCAGAATTGCGTTAATATATATAATTTTTTATACATAATTATGAGAAGCGCATGCCCTTTATTTCACTTGAGCCCCTGCCCCTCAAAATGTCTGTGCACGTCCCTGATCCACGCGCACGGTGTGTGTGCGCTTGAGCGAGCAAACGAACGAGAGAGGGAGAGATAGATATGCTTCTGATATTGTTGTCATTTTCTAGTTTGTTTCACTTAACACGCATTTAAAGTGTTATTAAAAACGTTTTTTTAGCAGATCTTGTCGGCTTTGAAAAGTAGATCACCACACAAAAAAGTCTGGACACCCCTGGGATAAAGTATACATAAGGTTCCCTTTCGAGGGAACTTTGACGCTGCGTCAGAGCTGGCGCTATGGGGAACGCCTACAGCGTGACGGCATCTGAGTATGTATATCAAATTCGACCAATGGTTGGGCGTGACATCATAGATGGAAGCCAGAGAGCATAAATATGGCAGAAAGGAACGCCCACTTTATCTCAGCGGCTATCTATGTGTGTGTGTATCAAGAGTGTTTGAATAGCTTAAACTGTGTGACTGAATAGTTTAACTGTGTGGCTGATAATGAAGGAAATTAAGAAATCAGAAAGTTTAGGAGCTGAGCATGCTCACGCCGCTCTTGAGGGTGCGGTGTGATGTGTGTTCATTATGATAATGTCACGGAGTGACTTTGAGGGGTGGAACCAAAAAGTGATGGAGATTAGTTCCACCCGGACGACGATCCACGAACACCACTTACTTCCGGGAACTCCGTGGCAAATCTGTGTTTTATTGACAGCAGGTGTGCTGATGAGTGTGGCGACTGGCGATCTGGCAACTCGATGAAGAGGTGGAGTATAAAGGAGCATTTGAGGAACAGGAAGGAGCGTCATTGTCTCGTGAGGCGTGTCTGGGCGCCCCTGTTTCCGCACCCCGCGCTGGGCGGCCACAAGATGCTGAAACACCGCAGAACGGTGTTTAGGAAGGACGCCGAACGCTGAAAGCCGGAAGTCATAGCCGTGGCAACGCCAAGGGCGGAACAGATGTAAAGCCTTCTAAGAAGGAGTCAGAAGGTCCCGTTGATCCGGCGATCGCAGGAGCGAAGCGGAAAGAGGACGGGGCCGAAGAAGACGAACATTGGAGTTGTTATTCCGGTCGAGACGGGAGGTGAGACGGAGCAACGAGTGGGCTGAGAGAGAAAGAGAGAGAGACGTACTAAGGATATTGTGGATTTGGTAGCACACACAAAGAGGAATTTAAGGAGTAGTGAGTTCAATATATGTAAGAAGTCTTCATTGCAATCTTGTGTGTACATGCACTGCTTGCTCTTCAGTCTCCTGTGTTGATCATCGGCGTCATTGAAGGACGCGTTGGGGAGGATAAGGAGAGTGTTTCACCCGTCGGGTGCTTTGTGGACATCGGACAGGAGAAGGAAATTGTTGTGGATCGACGAACCCGTGAGTACGCATTGTTACAGCTCTTGGAATGTTTGTATGAGCGATGTATGTCAGCACGACTCGAAGGAGCACAGCAGTGTGGATTACGGCCACGGGGTGACACCTATCTAACCATCCTTCACGTCAGCCTTTCTGTCTGCCATCCCTGGTCTACTCCCAGCCCTTGTGGCGGTGCGGCCTTAAGTCACCGTGAGTATGTGGATTGCTGTGGGTGAGTCTTGTCATTGCTGTGTTTACACTTGAAGATTGGAGTGCGGTGGTGTGTAAATGTTGTCCCTTAGGCCGAAGAGGAAGCTCTGGATGAGCTGGTGTCGTTGGATGAACGCTACCTCTATACATACCCAGACGGCGATCTATAATCCATTCTTCCATCTGTTGTTGCTGTGAACTCTGTAAGGAGAGGAGGTTTACTGTGAGTACTGTGTGAAGCACTGAAGACATAGAAATCAGATTAACTACTGTGTGGAGAAGTGGATGTGCTGTATTGTGTGATTACATGCTGTGAGTGTTTCAGATGCCTGCTTGGGACTCCCGACCCTCCTGTATACCCACCTGTACACCCGGAGCTGAGAGCATAGAGGATCTAAATGCCCCCCCTGCTATGAGAACTCGAAGGACTGAGACTTTTATTAGTATTTAAATCCCCTTATGTTTTAATATTTAATAAAATTTGATAAATTGTATTTCTTCATCTGTCTGGTCATTGGGGTGTTTTGGGACCTCCTCGGGGTGGAAATAGGGGTTTGTTTGAGTTTATGCCGCGCTGCAAAAACCGACAAGCAGGTGACATCAAAGTACCACGAGAGTGAATCGAGACTCTGCTTTCAAACCGCTCTCGCGCTACTGTGATGTCATCCGTCTTTTCTGTGTGCTTCGTCATATGCTTCACATGCTTGTTGAAGATGCGTGGAGACAAAACGCTGTTAAACTATAACTGCAGAATTCTGAGGCGTCAATCAATTAAAACAACATATATACACAGACTGACACTGTAAAGTGACCTGACAGATATTTTATTGGAATGGATTGGAACGAATGATGGACATACTCCTCGCTTGTAAGTCACTTGGTCTAACGTTACTAGCCTACTGCTGTAAGTATATAAATGTAAATATGGTAAAACCACCGGTGTTAAAGGGACAGTTCATCTTATAAGAAATGCTTATGTTTGAGTTCTTATGTTAATCAAACTACACAAGACAAAAGGAAAATCACTTCTATAGCTTTAAAAAGATTAATTATATTTAATTTATAGAATAAAAACAGTGTTATATTAATTTGATACTGTTTCTCTGCCTAATCAATACTGTTAGATCTTACTTTATTTGTGACTTTGTTCTTTTCTATTTTATATGCTTGTAATTTCTTGATTTGTTCTTATTTTATCACTTTTTTGCTGATCTGAAAATTATTCAACCCATGACTTAACCAGTACTATATTGTAGAATTAAGTCATTTTAAATTATATGTAGGCCTTCAGGGTCCACCCTATTCCAAGGCCAACTTAAAATTGTATGGCCTTGCAACTGATGGTCAGATTATGGCAAAATAAAATTATTGCAGATGTAAAATAGTAAGGGAATGCTACTTGTTACAGCTTTCCACATTTATCAACCCATTTAATTAAACATGGTTTCTGTTACTAGTCAAATGTTTACATTTGAAATGTACAATCTAAATTTTCCGTCAGAAATAAGTAATTGAAATAATGGTCATAATTAATTTTTTTGCTTATGGTGTTATGTTTTTTTGTTTCTGCTGGGATGTTGGGTTCCTTCCTTCTTGTTTTATCCTTGGCCAATCATATGCCTTAAGAATAAACAAGTTAAGTTACAGCATGTCCCCTAAAGAGTCCCCCCACCTCGGGGCACCATCAGAGGCCACGTCGCCCCTCGAGCACCCTTCTCACCCCTGACCCGTTTTCATGCCTGGTTGTAAACACAGCCCTTCTCTTACCCACCGGTTCAAGATCCGCGTCCACTAAGGCGGTGTGCACTTATTCTTGCTACCGTGAGGGACTCGGGAACCCGCATGAAGGTTTCTCCCGCCCCGATCTGTAGCCCGTGCTTTTCTGTTTGACTGTGTCAGACGATGTTCGCGTGCCTTTCAGTTCAAGGCCCGCCTCTACTGTTCTATTAAATGAGAAGTTGATCGAGGTTGTTTCTCGTAACTGCTAGTTTTAATATGTATAAACCAGCAGATAAGAAAGAAACAATATAATCCAGCAAGTTAAATGAGAGATTTCTCACAAAATGAGTGCAATTTTAACACCAGAGGCTTCCTTCAGCTTTTAAACATAATAGGCTATATTTAGAGAATGTTTTATGTTGCCATGAGTGGCTTCATCCCTAAAGCCTCCAACATTGTCAAATATATGTATAAAGCCCTATCAGGGTATGCCCTCCTGGGGAGTGTGGGTTTTATCCGCCATTTACGGGTTCCCACACCTCTCAGTGCCCTCCTGTATTAACTGTGAACACCCTGCCTCTCGTAGTACAGAGCACAGTAAATCAGGTTCCCTTGGTAAAAATGATAATAGCATGGAAAAACATTCCAAACATATCTCAATGGGTGTTATGCACAATAAATAAATTGGGCTACATCCCAAATTTTAGAGCAGAAATTGGAATTCCCTTTATTTAAAGGCTACACAAAACAGTCACAGAATTATGGTTTATGATGTTGACGGTCACTCACATTAATCTCAAATCAGATCCGAGGACTGGTTTTTGTTAATGGAATTTTTCCTGCTCACAGAATCTCTGGTTTGCCTTTGGGGGGATGGAATACCAATATCAGCCTTCCCTTCGGCCTAGCTCTATCCCTTCACACATTAACAAAATGTGTAAATGCTGCCCTGGCGCCATTGCATCTTTAGGGCATTTGCATACTATTTATATTGACGATTGGCTAATATTAGCCCAATCAGCACAGACGGCAGCACAGCATCGAGATGTTGTGCTTGCACATCAAAGACACCTAGCGTTGAGACTGTACACCAAGAAAAGTATGTTAGTCCCAATACAGGTGATCACATTTTGGGGATAATATGGAACTCGACGATAATGCAGGCACAGATGTCTCCTGCACGTGTCATGTCCTTTTTTCACATAAGTGAATGAGATGAAGCTAGGTAAATCGCACACCAAGTGAGGGTTTTAAATCAGGGTTTTTCCTCGAAGGGCAACCCTTTTTGCATGTTCAGGGATACCCGCACATGTCTTCGTACTCTAGAATATGTAAAGATTTCGGGTTTCTGTCTTAAGGTGAGGTGTTGTCTGTCGCTGCATGACATTAATGACAGATGCAGCTCTCTTAAGCTGAGGATCAGCTATGGAAGGCCAAAAGAGCAAAAATGTCCAATAAGCTAAAACGCCAGGAAAAGTATGCTTCTCCAGTACAGAGGACCTCTTTTCTGTGTGTAGTATGGATTTCAACGATAGCAGGCACGGTTGTCTCCTGCTCGTATAGAATCCATCCTTTAACCATGGGGTTCATTGAGGGGCAACCCATTTCTCATGATCAAGGTCACACACAGATGCTTTGTGCCTTAGTATTATGGAAGAAACAATGTTTCCTTTCGGCTAGTGTTGGCCTTTTTACCATGTTCAGGGTTACGCGCGCATGTCTTTGTGCCCTAAGAATATGGAAAATGCTGGGTTTCTGTCTAAAGGCCTGGGGTTAGGTCAGATCTGTTGTTGCATGACATTGATGACAGATGCATCTCTGTTAAGCTGAGGATCGGCTATGGAAAGCCAAAAGGACAAAAATGTCCAATCAGCTAAACGCCAGGAAAAGTGTGCTTCTCCAGTACAGAGGACCTCTTTTCTGGGCGTAGTATGGATTTCAATGACTGCAGGCACGGTTGTCTCCTGCTCGTATAGAATCCATCCTTTAACCATGGGGTTCCCTGGGGAGCAAGCCGTTTTGCATAATCAAGGTCACACGTGAATGCTTTGTGCCTTAGTATTATGGCAGAAACCTTGGTTCCTTTCTCAAAAAGGCCAGTGTTGACTTTTTCACATGTTCAGGGTTATGCGCATATGTCTTTGTACCCTAAGAATATGGGAAAAAATTGTGGGTATTTGTTTACAGGCCCGAAGTTAGATGTGGTCTGTCGCCGCATAACAATAATCACAGACACATCTCTTTCTAGCTGGGATCAGTTCTGGAAAGCCATAAGGACAAAAAGTTCCCATCAACTAAACGCCAGGAAAAGTATGCTTCTCCAACACAGAGGACCTCTTTTCTGGGTGTGGTATGGATTTCAATGACTGCAGGCAAGGTTGTTTCCTGCTCGTATAGAATCCATCCTTTAACCATGGGGTTCCCTGAGGGGCAACCCGTTTCTCATGATCAAGGTCACACGCAGATGCTTTGTGCCTTAGTATTATGGAAGAAACCATGGTTCCTTACCCATGAAGGCCAATGTTGGGGGCTCAGGGTCGTAACATCAGGCTTAAGGCCTGGAAGTGGCAATGGAAGACCATTAGGTCAAAATCTATGTAAGTCCACATGGAGCAGACGTTCTTCTGAGGCAGGCGTTGAGCTTGGGGAATCACACGTGGGGGAGCAAATCTGGCTCAGGTTTGGCCAAGCCAAAGCTGACCTGTTTGCAATTCAGGAGAATTCACATTGTACTCTTTGTTTTTCTCTCTTTCACCATGTCCCACTCGGACTGGTTGCCATGACACAGGAAGGATCTGAGGGCCTCAGCAATTGCTCAGCTCCCGGGAGTTCTGGAGAGGGTCCGGCAGCACAGACACAGCTGTTGCTCGTAGCCCAGTGTTGGCCGACCCGAGTGTGGTTTTCGAACCTGGTCTCCCTCCTAGACGGCTCCCCATTTCAGGGGCCGATCTGAAAGGATCGGTAGTCTCAGGCAAGGGGCGCTGTGTTTTACCCCTGCCTAGAGTTTTTGGGTCTGGCCTCTGAGGAGGACAGAGTCATAGAAACGGGTCTCTCAACTGAGGTTGTGCAGACTATTTTACTTCCAGAGTCCCTCCACCAGGAAATTATACGCATTTAAAGGGATAGTTCACCCAAAAATGAAAATTCTGTCATCATTTACACACTCTCATGTTGTTACAAACCCCCATAAATTTCTTTGTTCTGATAAACACGAAGGAAGATATTGTTAGAAATGTTTGAAACCAAACTGTTCGTGGACCCCATTCACTTCCATAATAGGAAAAAAGAATACTATAGAAGTAAATGGGGTCCACCAATGGGTTGGTTACAAACATTTCTCAAAATATCTTCTTTTGTGTTCATCAGAACAAGAAATTTATTCAGGTTTGTAACAACATGAGAGTTAGTAAATGATGACAGAATTTTCCTTTTTGGGTGAACTATCCCTTTAAAGAAATACTTTTATTACATGGTGCCAAGAGCACTTATATGACCCAGTTAACTGCCCCTTGGTACAGTTCTGGAGTTTTTTAATAGGAGCAGTTTGCAGCAGGGCTGTCTACTTTGACCATTAAAGCTTATGTGGCAGTTATATCTGTCTTTCATACCTTAGTGGTCGGTCCCTCATTAAGTAGAGACCATCTATTCATGTGTTTCCTGTGTGGCACTCGGAGGGTGAGGCCTGCGAGTCATTTTAGGATCCCTGCATGGGATCTGTCTGTGGTCCTGGAGGACTAATCAGGGGCACCATTTGAGGCATTGATACCATTTCAGAAAGTTTCTTACTCTGGAAACTATATTTCTCCTAGCTATTACCTCCAGTTAGAGGGTAGGAGTTTTATTGGCTCTCTCTGTTTCACTCACCTGCCTCGAGTTCGCTCCAGGCATGGTGAAGCCTTTCTACCCTGGGTCGGATTACGGGTCTAAGGTTTGGAATAATATTCCACGCCCCATAATTTTGCAGGCTTTCAGCCCTCCACCTTTCAAGGATTTAGCCAGAGGGCACTTAATTTGCTATGCTTAGTGCATGCACTGGACATGTATGTGCATAGTACTGGCTGGTTCAGGTGAACAGAGCAGTTATTTTAAATGCTTCGGTTCGGCCCGGACTGGGTTCCCGGCCACCAAGCAGCCTTTAGGTAGATGGATAGCCGAGGCTATCCCATGTGCTTATGAAGCCTCTTGATGGCCTTTTCCTTTAACCATCAGAGCACATTTAACTTAAGGTATGGCAGCATATAGGGCCCTGTGATCCAGGATATCTGTGAAGTGGCAGGCAGGTCCTCACCGCTCACTTTTGTACACTTTTGAGTTGGATCTCAACTCTACTTCTGGGGATTGTGTGCTTTGGTCTCAGATGTGCTTTCTACACACAGACAGGCACTTGTAGTCTGGCGGATTTGGTATAACGTTCCCCATAGCGTCAGCTCTGACGCAGCGTCGAAGTTCCCTCGAAAGGAAACGTCTCAGGTTACGTATATAACCCTTGTTCCCTGAGAAGGGAATAAGACGCTGCGTCTTCCTGGCCATACTTCCGGCGTGCCTGAATACCCGCTTCGGCTTATGCCAGATAAAGTGGGCGTTCCTTTCTGCTGTATTTATGCTCTCTGGCTTCTGTCTATGACGTCACGCCCAACCATTGCTCAAATTTGATGTACATACTCAGACGCCGTCACGCTGTAGGCGTTCCCCATAGCGTCAGCTCTGACGCAGCTTTACATACGTAACCTTAGACATTATATCAGGAATTCAGACGATGATGAACCCAAGCGCGGACACGGCAGGTACAGAAACAATAATTTACTTAAACAAACATAATACAAAACCCACGAGGGGGCAAACAGAACAGAACATTTACGTGTTTCAAACTGGCCAAAGTCATGTGATTTTAGCAAATGAGGCTTTATTACATCTTAACTGTTTCGAAAATCCGAATATTAACCACTAGGGGGAGTTGATCACAAATGAAAAGTTCATAAAACATTCATCCTTCTGACTAATAACACTATCAATTTGTCTACTTTTTGTTTATAGACAGATTTAATGACAAAAAATGTGCAAAATTAAAAAGAGAGTTCATTTTAATGATGTGTTTGCCATAAATAAAACTAAAAACACAGAATATATGTTTAATTATGTCTTAATTAAATTAAATACTTTATTTTTCTTAAAAACATATTTGTAGAACAATCTTGCTATTATTTTGTAAAAAGTGTAAAATGTTTGGACAGATCTTGCTGCTTTTACACTATTTTGACCAGCAGATGTCGCCAGCGTGTGTGTTGTTTAGAACGCTTCGAAAAACTGAATCAATTTGTGAAGCAATTGGTTCAATTGATTCGAAGCTTCGAAAAGCTTTGTTTCTCCCATCACTAAATCAAACAAGACTACACTAAACACTATCATTTAAACAAAACACTAAGCATTAACAGGACCACGAGATATACACGGCAAAACTCACTGGTAGACTTCTTGACGAACAAAGTAACACTGACAAACCCGCACTTGATGACAAACACAAGGGCTCTTAAATAGGGAGAAAATAAATTACATACACCTGGAAATAATCACAAGTAAGGGATCGGGGAAAAAGTGACGAGACCCAGGAAATAGGTGGTCAGAATAAACCAATATTAAAACCACGCATCTCCCACATAAAACATTGTACTGTCAGAACCCTGCAATGATGACTAGATCTAAATACAAAAAAGGTTCAGCAGGATCCTGACAGGTTATCTCCGAAAGCTTAGAGAGCTGACTTGTTGCCTCGCTGCCTCATAACACAATGACTTCGGAGGCAGTGTTTGTGTATTAACACTGTAAAAAAATCCAACTTCAGAATGTTCTTTCAACAAAGATGATTAAGTAACCTGAACGCTTAGGTTACTCACGTAACCCTGGTTCCCTGAAATAACGGGAACGAAGCATTGCGTCAGTTTGCTGACGCTATGGGGGGAAACTCCTGTTTACTCCGTGATTGAAGCCTATTGGTTAACGTCTGTAGAAAATACAGACCAATGACGTTTGAGCCCGCGCAGGGCGTGGCACACGTCCCTATATAAGCCGGGGAAATACGTCAAAAGCTCATTATTATTTGACCGAAGCGCGCAGCCGAATAACACTCGCTGTGTAGACGTTTGTAGCACGGCCAGCGACGCAATGCTTCGTTCCCATTATTTCAGGGAACCGGGTTTACGTGAGTAACCTAAGCGTTCCCTTTCAATAAGGTTCACTTCGCAATGCGTCAGTTTGCTGACGCTATGGGGGAACATAATCCCATCCCGCCATGCATACACAACGGACTGAGGTGCCCTTACTGGAGAGACACTGCATGTGGCCCTAACCCAGCGTTTACATAGCTCTAGCGAGCGCAAGTGAAAGCACCATATATGAGACAGTAATACGCTTACAGTGAAGTTTCTAAACGCACCATGATGCATATATAATAGAGCACGAGACGGCGGGTTCCCTGAGCGCGCCGCGAGCTGTGCATGATTTATTAATAGGTAGCCATGACGGTGAGCTCGCAGCGCACCGTGAAGGCATACAGAAACGCAGTCGCGTCAATCATTAAGCCAAATAAGACCTGTGCTTGTAAGGCTATAAAATCCGACAAACGTAGACGGCAAGGACCAGCCGGCCACGTTACAAATGTCAAAGATAGAAATCCCCGTAGACCAAGCCCAAGATGAAGCCATACCCCTCGTGGAGTGAGCTTTTAACCCAACTGGACAATGTTCATTCAGGGAGGCGTAAGCCAAAGCAATGGCTTCGACAATCCATTTAGATAGCCTCTGTTTAGTGCACGGCATACCTAAAGAATGTTGCGCGAAGCTTACAAACAGCTGATCTGACTTGCGGTATGAGGCAGAACGGTCTGTGTATGTTCTTAACGCTCTGACGGGGCAGAGCGTGTTCGGGGTTTGTTCACGCCCGGGAGGGCGAGAAGTGAAACCACCTGAACTCTAAATGGTGTGGTCAAAACTTTAGGAATGTATCCCGCTCTTGGTCTAAGGATCACTTTGCTATCGTTAGGACCAAATTCCAGACAGGACGGGTCAATTGAAAATGCGTGTAAATCGCCCACTCGTTTAACCGATGCCAACGCCAGGAGAAGAGCGGTTTTAAACGAGAGAGCGCACAGGTCAGCCTGCTCGAGGGGCTCGAAAGGGGGACCCCGCAGCGCTTTCAGAACCGTGGACAGATCCCAAGACGGGACCGTGTTAGATTGCGGTGGGTTTAGTCTGCGAGCGCCTCTGAGGAATTTAATGATGAGATCATGTTTTCCCACGGTGTGACCGGCGATAACGGCGAATCACGCCACATATACTTTAAGCGTCGAGGGCGCGCGACGGCTGTCCAGCATTTCCTGTAGAAAGGAGAGAATATGCTCCACTTCACAGGTGTTTGGGTTTAAGTTTTTCGTCGTGCACCAGTCAGAAAAAATAGACCACTTTTGAGCGTAAAGGCGCCTGGTAGATGGGGCCCTAGCTTCAGTTAGAGTATTTAACACTCGTCCTGAAAGGCGTGACGGTTGCCGTTCAGAGACCAAACGTGTAGATTCCATAGCTCCGGCTGTGGATGCCATATCGTCCCTCTCGCCTGAGATAGGAGGTCTTTCCTCAGCGGTTCTGGCCATGGTGCTGATGTTTTCAGCTGCCATAGGTCGGGGAGCCACGGTTGATTGTGCCAAAACGGGGCGATCAGAATTATCGTGCATTTCGTCTCTCTTATCCTCTGAAGGACCTGTGGTAACAGAGCCACTGGAGGAAAAGGATATAAAAGACACGGCGGCCATGTTTGCGACAGGGTATAGTGGTCTCGAGAAGAAGATCGGGCAATGCGCGTTCTCGTCGGATGCAAACAGATCGATCTCCGCTCGGCCGAAGACGGTCCATATTTTCTCGACAGTCTGAGGATGCAGCCTCCATTCTCCCGGCGGCGGACCGCTATGCGAGAGAATGTCTGCACCCGTATTGGCTACACCCGGTACGTGAGTCATTTTTAACGAACGTACGTTCGCGTGAGCCCATAATAAAATCCGTTTCGCCAGCCTGGATAGGGAGCGAGATCTCAGCCCTCCTTGGTGGTTTATGAACTAGACCACCGTCATACTGTCCGACTGCACTAGAACGTGTTGATGTTGGAGTTTCAGTCGAAAGTGTCGTAGCACTAAGATAACCGCCCACATCTCGAGGTGGTTGCAATGTAGCTGAGACAACTGGTTGTTCCAGGCACCGAAGGCGGGTTCGCCGTCGCAGTGAGCGCCCCAACCCGTCGCAGACGCATCCGTAGTCACCACTTTCCTCCTGCTCACGGAGCCGAGGTCCGTGCCCGAGAGGAAATGGTGAGGGGATGTCCATATCGAAAGCGCTTTCACGCAGCTGTACGTGATTTTGATTAATAAGCGGCCCGACAACCAAGCACGGGGCGGAACTTTTGCTTTCAACCAAAACTGTAGTGGTCTCTTGAACAGCATTCCCAACGGTATTAGTGGGGATGCTGCTGCCATCAGACCCAGCATTTTTCGGAATCATTTGAGAGGGAGATGTGAACCCGCTTTGAATGATGCCGCCTCGCGTCTGACCGTGAGCGTGCGTTCCTGTGTAAGCCATGCCGGCATCTTTAACGAGTCAAGCGTCATGCCTAAGAACGCGATTCGCTGCGTGGGGGTGAGCAAACTCTTTTGGAGGTTGATTTTGTACCCTAAATTCTCCAAATGCTGGAGTACAACGGTCTTGTGCGCAATCATTTCCCTCTCTGACTGGGCTAGAATAAGCCAATCGTCAAGGTAATTCAATATGCGGATGCCGCTCTGTCTGAGAGGGGCGAGAGCCGCATTCGCACATTTGGTAAATGCCAGAGATAATCCGAAGGGCAGAACTTTGTACTGGTATGCTGTCCCGTCGAACGTGAATCTTAGAAACGGCCTGTGACGTGGTGCTATCAGAATGTGAAAGTAAGCGTCTTTCAGATCCACTGATATGAACCAATTGCCCGGTCGAATTAACGCCATGATTCGTCTGGCTGTAAGCATTTTGAATGGCCATTTGGCAAGAGCGCGATTCAAAACGCGTAGATCCAATATTGGTCTGAGGCTTCCGTCTTTCTTTGGAACGAGAAAATAACAACTGTAAAAGCCTGATTCGTTTTGATCCGCCGGGACTGTCTCTGTCGCGTCTTTTAGCAATAAAGAACACACCTCTTCCCTGAGGATCTGCATGCGATCGTCTGGGACAGTGGTGTAGAGAACGCAGCGAAACCGGGGTGGTCTCCGAGCGAATTGAAGTGAATAACCGTGTTGGATTATGTTTAGAATCCAGCCCAGCATAACGGGGGTGGATTGCCAAACGTGAAGTTTGAAGGCGAGTGTCGATATGCTTATGGACGTTAAGCCGTGTGTGTGTGTGTGTACAGAGGAGGAAATTTGCTCTTTTTGTGAAAAGGTAAAAATTTGTTTTTCGCTGTTACAGTGAGGGTGTGTCCAGCACCCGAGGGGACTGAAACACGCAGAACTTTCGAGGGCGGGCCGGGCAAAGCGGGACCCAAATCAGTCGCGCTGCGCAGGTCTTTAAAGGTCGACGGGTCCGGGCCTCGTCCATGTCACGGAGGAGTTTTGCCTGGTATACCTGCAGCACCGCCATTGTATGGAGAGCGGATGCAGCGTGGCCGTCGGCGGCCTAAGATTTTGACGCCAGGGTTGATGTCAGACGGCAGGGCTTTGACGGATGGTTCATCTTCGCTCTCCATCCGCCGGCTGAAGACGGGCGGAGATGGGCGGCGACAGTTTCCTCGAGCAGCGGTATCTTGGTGTAGCCGTGTTCGTCAGTGCCGTCCACTACAGAGAGGACGTGGGAGACGGCGCTCTGAGCTCGGGTGGAGTGGGGAGCACGCCAGGATTTGGTGAGGTCTTGGTGAACCTCAGGAAAGAACGGCGCCTGCCGTTGGCGGGATGATTGATGGCGCCCGGGCTGCAGAAACCACTCATCCAGCCGGCTGAGTTGAGGCTCTGACAGCAACGACCACTGGATGTTGAGCTCCGCTGTAGCTTGTGTCAAGATGCGGATGAGCTCAGAGTTGTGAGGACGCGACTCGGTTGGTTCTTCAGCGGCGGCGGCGTGGGTGTCGTCATCCGAAGCCGCCCAATCCTCTAACTCCTCAGAGGATGACATCATCTCCAAGTTGTCACCGGAAAAAATATTTTTTCGGACAATTTATTTCAACAATTTTAATTGTTTTAACAGAGTTTTAATCAGGCTTAATCTGTGCATTCTATGCAAACAACATCAAACAACATTTCAAACAACAAAATGTCTGTCCGGATGGGAATGAAGCAAGGAAACTTGTGCAATTACATCACAGCTCAAATACTGTGCATAGTGGCATGACTACAGTTTATTGAATTCACATACTGGTAATCCTGCCATACTTGTCCATCATATACATCTCCTAACACACCCTTTGGCATTTCTCGCTTTCGCCTTTCATCTAATTTCTCTTCAAATCCAAGTCTTTTAACAAGTCCTTCCAGAGACTGCACAACACTCTTGTAACAGTAAGAATGTATGGGATGGACATACTCTTCACCACTCGAATATGTAGCCTTTCTTAGCAAGGCAGAGCCACATTTCTTCCTCAATGCAAACCTCTGCTGTGGGTGATTGTAGAATGGGATGTGACCACAAGTCCTGCAAACCTTTGTACCATCCCGTCTGAGCTCATAGGTTTCAGTAAGCATGTACACTGTCATACATTTTGGACAAACCACATACTGTAAGAAGTCGTCACGGAGGATACCAGTGAATTTCATCATGGCCAAAAGTTTCATCAACAAGTGTTCTGGTTTTTCACTTCTGGACTGATCACTTCGATGCTCCTCCCCATCTTGTATGTGAGGATAGGCTTCACTCTGCTCCTCAGCAAGGATTTTCCCCTCTTCAAACACATAGTCATCCTATGGAAATTTAAAGGACATATTTAAAACACATGCAATGCACATACTCAGCACCATTAGACCATTAGAGATTAGAAGTCCATCATGAATATGGCCATTTGAGATTGAAAAGCCCATCGTTAATATGGTCATTTGAGATTTAAAATGAACATAATTAATATGGTAATTTCTCATCAATATGGCCATTTGAGTATGAAAAGATTTGAAAACTGTAGTTGGAAAAGGTCATGTGCATCTCCAACAGCTAGCTCAAACAGCAAGCTAACCAGTTAACCTCTCGACGCGCACTAGCTCGCAGACGGAAAGACGTCAGTTTTTTTTAATGCTGCTAACAATATATATATAGCCTACTGTGTACAAACAACAATAATAATAACACTACTATACATCGTTTAAAAGGTCTAAGGGTTTAGCATCAGTGTATGGTGTCCGTTTTGAGATTAAATTGCTCTAGTATCATAAATATAGTATTTTATTACAGAAGTCCAGATAACAACATGCATAATATAAACTGACTCCTTACCTTTGTGCTGGTATTGTCAGGAAATGAACTTCGGAGTCAAGTGCAAGTTAACAATATTTATTTAGAAAAGGAGATAGAGAGCTGGAGAGCAATGTCACTGGTAGATCCACACACAAAACTCCAGTACAGATCCGAAGGGAGAGAGAGAGCCACCCACGCACTCCACTGTGAAATCCTGATGTAGAAGAACCACCCGGAAACCACTGGTCACCGCCTAAAAACGAAGCGAACCAGTGGTCCCGAGAAAACAACAGTCGTAAGAGTTAATGTAATCCACAATGGTAAAAGGTGTACTCCACTCACGGGTGATGATGCAAACCGGAGAGAAACAGAGACAGCTGGTATACCGCCTAAAAACAAAGCGAACCAGCTGTACCGAGAGACAAACAAAGTCAATGATATCCAGTAATCCTCAAGCGAGCGGTCCGGGCGAAAACGAGTCCCCGAACGCCGAAAACCAAACCTGGGGTATAAAGAGGAAGAGACAGAGAGCGACTGACAAGACAAGGCAGGGTAGCAGGACTGTGATAAAACAATGAGCGCGCGACGAAGGACAGGACTACGTGCAATATAAAGGAAAAGGTAAACGAGACACCACCGGTGAACAATTACCGAAACAAGGGGGCGGAGTAGTGAACACACGAGGAACCGGCACCACAGGTAAACAACACACACACACAGATCACACAGCCATCGATCACCCAGCAGTCATGACAGTAGCCCCCCCTCCACGACCGGCACCAGACGGACCAGGAGACTCACCCTGTCGCCGACGGAGGTCCTCGATCAGCCCAGGATCCAGCAAATCCCGACCCGGAACCCAGCTCCTCTCATCAGGACCGTATCCTTCCCAATCCACTAAATACTGAAATCCTCTGCCCCTGCGGCGGGAGTCTAGTAACCTCTTAACAGTATAGACAGGGGCACCATCCACTAGACGAGGGGCGGGGGGATTAGGGGCAGAGACAGGAGGGTTATAGCGAGCAAACATCACAGGTTTAACCTTGGATACATGAAAAACAGGGTGAACCCGACCAAGAGAAAGGGGTAACTTAAGCTTTATCGTCACCGGATTAATGACCTTAGAAATACTGTATGGCCCAATGAATCTCGGAGCCAGCTTGCGAGAAGGCTCAAGGAGAGACAGATCCTTGGTAGAAAGCCATACCTTTTGACCACAAACGTAACGGGGTGGAGGTCGCCGATGACGATCAGCTGCAGCTTTGGTTCGTCTGGAATTAGATAATAACAGTGTCTTAGCTCTCCTCCAGGTGCGTCTGCACCTGCGTACGAAAGCTAACGCAGACGGAACCGCTGCCTCGGGCTCCTGTGATGGAAACAGGGGAGGTTGATAACCAATGGAAAGTTCAAACGGGGATAAATTGGTCGATGTAACAGGAAGAGAATTATGAGAATACTCAACCCACGGGAGCTGATCGCACCAGGAATTCGGATATTGTGACGACAGACAGCGGAGCGTTCTACTGAGATCCTGATTAGCCCGTTCGCATTGCCCATTGGTCTGCGGGTTATAACCAGAAGACAAGCTGGCCGAGGCGCCAATTTGTCTACAAAACTCCTGCCAAAAACGAGAGATGAACTGAGGACCCCTATCTGACACTACGTCAGTCGGAATACCATGTAACCGAAAGACGTGATTAATCAAAACCTGAGCCATCTCTTTTGCAGAAGGTAGCTTGGGCAGGGGAATGAAATGAACCGCCTTCGAAAAACGATCCACCACAGTTAGAACAACAGTGTTACCATTAGATGCCGGTAAGCCAGTGACAAAATCAAGGGCTATATGAGACCAGGGGCGGGAGGGCACGGGCAAAGATTTAAGCAGACCAGCGGGTGGTAAATTAGATGCTTTATTACGAGCACAAACCGAACAGGCTAGTACAAACTGTCTGACGTCAGTGGACATAGAAGGCCACCAAAAACGCTGACGGACGGCAGCCAACGTTCTCCGAATACCTGGATGGCCGACAAACTTGGACTCGTGACCCCACCAGATGACATCGGAACGTAACCGCTCAGGAACCCATAGGCGACCCGCTGGACACCCCTCCGGAACTTCCCCCTCCCGGCCGGCCTCTCTCACCCGCTGTTCGATTCCCCATACGAGGGCGCCAACCACCCTCCCCTCCGGGAGAATGGTCTCCGCCCTCTCCGAATCGGACTTCTCGAACAGACGGGAGAGAGCATCAGGTTTGGTATTTTTCGAGCCCGGCCGGTACGAGAGGGTGAAGTTGAAACGATCAAAGAAGAGTGCCCAACGAGCCTGCCTAGATGTTAGTCTTCTGGCCGAACGGATATATTCAAGATTTTTATGATCCGTCCAGACCAGAAAGGGCTCCGAGGTTCCCTCCAACCAGTGACGCCATTCACCCAAAGCGAGTCTAACCGCCAACAGCTCCCGATTCCTTATGTCGTAATTACGTTCTGCTGGGTTTAACCGGTGATAGAAAAAAGCACACGGATGTACTTTCCCATCAATAGACGATCGCTGTGATAAAACGGCGCCTACCCCGACATCAGATGCATCCACTTCCACTATAAATTGTTTAGCCGGATCGGGGATAGAGAGGACAGGCGCAGAGATGAACCGGGACTTTAACACATCAAAGGCCTCCTGAGCCTCTCTATTCCAACGGAAACATACATTAGGTGAAGTGAGAGCAGTAAGAGGCTTAGTGATCTGACCAAAATTTCTGATGAAACGCCGATAAAAATTGGCGAACCCCAGAAATCGCTGAAGCTCCTTCCGAGTTTCGGGTACTGGCCAATCGGCAACCGTCTTAACCTTAGCGGGATCGGGACGAATTTCTCCCTCGGCAATAACAAAACCCAGAAACGAAACCGACTTCTTGTGGAACTCGCACTTCTCCGCCTTAACGAATAGCTGATTCTCTAAAAGCCGTTGTAAAACCATGCGAACGTGCTGAGTGTGTATCTGCATGGAGGGAGAAAAGATGAGAATGTCATCGAGATTCACAAAGACAAATCTGTTAATCATGTCACCCAGCACTTCATTGACCATGGTCTGGAAGACAGCTGGAGCGTTACAAAGACCGAACGGCAGAACGGAATATTCCCAGTGTCCTGAGGGTGTATTAAAGGCTGTCTTCCACTCATCGCCCTCTCTAATACGTACCAAGTGATAAGCGTTGCGCAGATCTAGCTTGGTAAATACGCGCGCTCCCTGTAATAACTCGAATGCTGATGACATTAATGGCAAGGGGTACTTATTCTTAACAGTAATGTCATTCAGCCCTCGATAATCAATGCACGGACGAAGAGACCCGTCTTTCTTCTTTACAAAGAAAAATCCAGCACCAGCTGGAGACGAGGAGCGGCGAATGAGACCGGCTTTAAGAGCGTCGTTGATGTATTTATCCATAGCCTCTCTTTCTGGTTTAGCTAGGGAAAATATGCGACCCTTAGGCGGAGAAGTGTTGGGAAGTAGTTTGATCTCGCAATCATACGACCGATGAGGAGGCAGAGAAGTGGCCCGGGACTTACTGAAAACCTGATACAGATCCGAGTACTCCGCTGGGACCCCTGAGAGATCGACAGCCGGAACCTGCGAGACAGAACAAGAGACAAGAGAAGGAGCAGGACCCAGACAAGAAACATAACACGAAGACTTCCAAGATAACACAACATTGTTCTGCCAATCAACGTGCAGTGGCGTGTTTACCCACCACGCAATTGCTTGGGGCCCCACGGGCTTGGGGGGCCCCCTACTGTCCACAAGCGGTTAACTTATTTAATGATTTTTTATTTAATGATTGCAGAGTTATAAAAAGTCTGCGTGGTAAGCATTCCGCTTTTTTTTTATTTTATTTTTTCAAGATCACACACTGAAGTTGCAGTACTGTATTAATTACATCATTTTAAATACATCCTATAAGGAATTTGCCAGCAAAGGATATATCTGAGATAGGCTTAAAAATATATTTCTGTACAAAAGGGAGGCCTTTTGGAAAAAGTTTGGAAACCACTGCGGTAAAACCAAGACCTTTATGTTTTTGACAGATAATGATTCTTTATTCTTTTGAATAAGACAATGGGCACTATTTGTATTTTTAAACCAAGAATTTTTTTCCTTAATGTTGGGGCATGGGGGGCCCCAGGTCCTTGGACTTTGCTTAGGGCCCCCAAAATGGTAAACACGCCACTGTCAACGTGAGGATTATGTTTGGATAACCAGTCATGACCTAATATGACTGGTGATTGAGAATCCTCTAAGATGTAAAACTCGATTTCCTCACGATGATTGCCAGAAACAAACAAACTCACAGGGGGTGTACGGTGCGTGATCATAGCCATATGCTGGCCCTTCAATGTCCAGGCAGACAAAGGAGAGGAGAGAGGAATGAACGGAATACCCCAGGACTTGGCCAACCCAGCATCCAAAAGACATGCCTCCGCACCGGAATCCAGCAACGCCTGTGACGGGAAAGAGTTAATAATGACAGGTAATGTGGTGCTGCTTACGGGAGATTTAAATGACGATGCGCCCACCGAGACTCCCAGGTTCATCGGCGGGCGTGAGCTTTTTACCGGACATGTAGCTGCCAGATGCCCCGGCTTGCCACAATATAAGCAGAGGCCATTAGACAGCCGACGATTTCTCTCACCAGCAGAGATACGAAACTTGCCCAGCTGCATAGGCTCCTCGGGGGGCGTCTCTGAAGCGATCTCCCCTGGTTCCGACATCAGCTGGCGAAATGAGCGACGCAGATCTTTCTGCCGATGGCGAGACTCAACCCTCAGAGCCAGATCGATGGCAGCTTCCAGGGACGTGGGTGGCTCCCTCAGCGCAATCTCGTCTTGAATGCCCAGTGTGAGACCCTCGAGGAATTGCGCTCTTAATGCCGCGTCGTTCCAGTTGCAGCAAACAGCGAGCGTCTTAAATCTTATAGCAAAGTCTGTAACAGAGTCATTACGTTGCCGTAATCTCACCAACTCAGCCGCTGCCATGTCCCGCTTGAGTGAGCGATCAAACAACTTCAACATCTCCTCCTCAAGAGCCTCAAATGAAAATGTAAATGGAGCTTTAGCCCCCCAGGCGGCCATACCCCAGTCTCTCACTCTTCCCGTGAGTAACGTCAGAACATAGACCACCTTGGAAGTGGATGAAGAAAATCGACGGGGTTGGAGCGCAAAGACGAGGGAGCACTGTTGTAAAAAGGATCTGCAGGTGTTGGGGTCGCCATTGTAGGTGGGGGGTGTTGCCGTGTGTGGCTCCCGTTCAATCGAAACGGCTCCTCCGGATGAGGCTGGGGCTTCATGGTGAGGAATCACTTGGTCCAGGCGATTGCTGAGCTCTTTAAGTTGCTCAGACAAGATGCTGAAATCTCTGGCAGCAGCAGATAATAACGACGAATGTTGGTCGATGGCCGCCCCCTGCTGGTGAAGGGCGGTCTGCACCTCCAGACTCTCTAAACTTGCTGACTCCATATTTGGCGCGCTCATCTGTCAGGAAATGAACTTCGGAGTCAAGTGCAAGTTAACAATATTTATTTAGAAAAGGAGATAGAGAGCTGGAGAGCAATGTCACTGGTAGATCCACACACAAAACTCCAGTACAGATCCGAAGGGAGAGAGAGAGCCACCCACGCACTCCACTGTGAAATCCTGATGTAGAAGAACCACCCGGAAACCACTGGTCACCGCCTAAAAACGAAGCGAACCAGCGGTCCCGAGAAAACAACAGTCGTAAGAGTTAATGTAATCCACAATGGTAAAAGGTGTACTCCACTCACGGGTGATGATGCAAACCGGAGAGAAACAGAGACAGCTGGTATACCGCCTAAAAACAAAGCGAACCAGCTGTACCGAGGGACAAACAAAGTCAATGATATCCAGTAATCCTCAAGCGAGCGGTCCGGGCGAAAACGAGTCCCCGAACGCCGAAAACCAAACCTGGGGTATAAAGAGGAAGAGACAGAGAGCGACTGACAAGACAAGGCAGGGTAGCAGGACTGTGATAAAACAATGAGCGCGCGACGAAGGACAGGACTACGTGCAATATAAAGGAAAAGGTAAACGAGACACCACCGGTGAACAATTACCGAAACAAGGGGGCGGAGTAGTGAACACACGAGGAACCGGCACCACAGGTAAACAACACACACACACAGATCACACAGCCATCGATCACCCAGCAGTCATGACAGGTATAAGGAACGCGAATCGAATCCAGTCTGTTTCAGATGTGTGAATAACCCATAAAAACTCTCCAACAAAGTACATCCAATGACCATTTTTGTCCACAAATGCGTATAATCCGTGAAATATGGATATATTTTCCATTGTTTACATCAGATTTCAGATGCACGTCTTGTAATAGATTATAATATACAATCTGAGGACTATTTACATCGTAACACTTGTATATGAGAGCACACTCGCGTTCAAAACCAGCGCTCAAACTTGATTGTACAAGTAGGCGGGAGTATAATACATAATATCCAAACAGCGCTGTCAAATATCGTGACGTCATCTGACTCGCGCGTTCCTCCAATGACTTCATGGAAAATATTGATAGACAGAACGTGTAGCCAATTAGAACACGAATTCAACGATCTTTGTGTGAAGCTTTATTTCCTGGTGTGGATACGGCATTTTATACGCTTATATAAGGATAAACAATAAAAAGAACGAACATGTATGCATGTAAACAAAAGACTTTTATTTTGTGGCTGACTGGCACTTAGAAAAGGCACTAGTCTTACAAAAACTCTTGCAAGAATCTCATTTTTGGGTCTATTGACTTCAAACGTGAAATATAACTTCTTTAGACTTGTGGCTTTGGCCTCATTGCATTTCTAGGTTTCACACATATATTTATCATTAAGATTTTTAGTGTTAAAAAAGATGTTATGCCAAAAAATTTTCATTACAATGTACTTCAGCCTCTCTAACTTTTTTTTAATCTTAAAATAATTATGAAACATGGAAAACGAAGCTCAAAGTGTCTTCTATCTAATGATACCACAGTTATGCTTATACTATAAATGGTTTAGTAAAAACAGCCCTTTTAGTGAAAGTTTCATGGTTTCGGGCCAGAATGGGGGTGCTTTTCAAGAGGTTAAGTACTTTGTGGGAACTTAATCCACTTCAACTTCATTTTAGGATTTTTTTTATACTTTATAAAGTGTGTTTATACTTTAGTTGCTTTCATTAGTTAACTAACAGAAATTTGAGAGTGGAAAACAATCATGTGAGTGAAACATGTTTTCCCATTTCAGCTCTGGATTAGCATGTATTGAACTTTATACTAGTATATCCAAATGTAATTTCATGCTTACCACACAACAGGAGATGTCCAGGAAAAGATGAATGCTTTGGTTATCTGCTGTTTCGTCTGAAAAACAACAAACAGAAGATACCGTTATGCATTATAATGCAATAATCCTATTTAATTATAAATTACTTTTAAAATAACAACAACAGTATCACACAGAGCTTCCGGCACTTCGCGTTTGTTGTTTATATCATACGCATGCGCGCACGTCTTGGCCATGGCCACGGCTCACACAGCAGTACAAGATGAGCATAACAGACGTTTGGTTTTGTGTTTGTAACTCTCCAAGAAGAGAAGACGGGTGCACAATCCCAAGATTGCGGTAAGAATAATTTTATGTAAAAGCATTTTTTAAAGTAGGCCAAGCTGTGTGTTTTATAACTTAGAGGTGTTTTTTGTCTTGTAATTTTTAGGAGGCTGTACGGCGTCTCTGAGGCACACTGCAGGCACTAAGAACCAGAGCAAGGGTAACGTTACGATTTAAAGAATATGCTTTTATTCTTGTATAAGGAAATAGATACGTTAATAGATCCGAGCTTAAACCCGCACATTTTGTTTTCACAGACTAACGTCACCTCATAACGAAGCCGTGACCTCCTATTTGCTTGGGGCTATTTCAGCAAGTCCAGATTTAACTGCTGAGAATGACGACATTGTTTGTAAGTATAACTTCTAATGTTTTTCCTCATTTCTTGTTTAATTGTACCGTGACTCTTTTTATTAATACCAGTCTCATTTAATTGTTTTCCAGCTGATTGTAAGACCTATTATGCAGTGGCGAACCGTGGGTACTTCAGCTGGGCCTTCAAAATATGCAATGAAGTGCAAATGCCTCTCCATCCATAATACTAGGCTATTCGTATTTCGTTAAATCATACAGTGAACGTGTAAGAATTCTGAGCACGCAAAGTTAAATTACAGAATGGGCATTGTCTGCCTTTAAATGCAGTTTTAAAGTTTAAAATTACTTTAATCTAACTGATAAACACAAATACAGACTCTGCTGCTCTGTAATGACAGTCAGGGGCTCTTTAAATTTGCATTTAACAAGCTTAAATTATGTTCTTTAATTTATTTTTTATTTTTTGGAAATATATATTTAGCTGTAGGATACCTTGTTAGTCTTTTTCATAAGGGGAAATATAGCACCCTGCGTTCTCAGTGCACCTCCTTGTGGCTTATAACTGTTGTTATAAGATATCCAGGGCTCGCAAAATCTCTAGCCCGAGCCCCGAGGGCTACCAAAATGTATCTCCGCCCTGCCCATCGAGTATAGCGGGGAAAAAAATATTTGAATGTTTTCGCATTCTATCAGATTTAGTTAGGAAATTATATTGTATGTAATTCGGCGTCGTCTGTCAGTCATTACTATCCTCACGTAACAAGTGAAACTGTCAGGAAGTAAAAGTATAATTAAACCCTTTATTTTACTCGTGTTCGCGTCATATGCACAGTCTCCTCTGCACGCGCTTCTCCCGGCTGTGCTCTTCACGAGTACGCGCTTAAGTTATTTCGTTTTTACCTCAGCCCAATCAAGCTAACCACAACGTCAATCACGTTTTCCGCCATTTACCTCAACCACTCTCACCGCAGAGATTCGGGGCACTAGACTGTATTAATATTAACAGTCTATGATCTTCGTCTTTGGTGTTCAACGGCTGCTCGCATCCAGTTTGTTGCATGCTTAGGACTTCATGAAGGCTTACAATGTTTTGTTTTTTACCCGCCCCCTTGAAATCAAAACGTGATTGGTCGATTTGCCCGTCACTCTCCACACCAAAACACATAGCTTGGCCTTCCCTGGGATTCATGAAGTCCTAACCAATGAATGAGCCAGATAACCGGGCCTTAATAGAGACAGACGATTCTGATTGGATTAGATGTTTTTATGACATGATCCTGACAGTAAGCTTAACGTTAGAACAGATGAGAGAAAATATATTACATGTATTGTATTAAATTGAATTAAATTGAATTTTTAAAATGTAAAAACATATTTTTATTGAATACTATATTATTTATTTGTATTATTATTATAAAAAATCTTTTTATTAATTTTTTTAGGCCTTCTCTGAAGGCGTAGAAGGCCCTGAAGGTTCCCCACTGCTATTATGAGTCGGTACGCCGGAGCTTCAGCAGGCGGAAAATGCGAAATGTTTAGCTCAGAGTCGATCCAGAAGAAAAAGGGTAAGATTTATTATATTAGATCAGTTTTTTTGTCAATGTGAGTATTTTTCAGGTCACTTATTGTCTTTATTGATTGTATTACAGTTGCTGGAAGCGAGACGAAGTGTGCTGGCTGAGGATGAGATGGACATTTGGAAGTGCGCCACCATAGATCTCATGTCTGATGAGGAAGACGGCATTGTTAACGGTGTCTGGATGGATTGTGCGGCCACCACCCTCTCGCAGCCTGAAACTCTCCGAGCGCTGTGCCACGCTGAAATCCAGATTAGAGGCGATACCAAAGTACAGGGCAACTCACCATATATGCCTGCAAAAGTGACTTTTTTTACAACGTTTTTGAGTTTTTTCTTTTTTTTTAACACTTTGAAAAATATTTTTAGGCATCTTTCCTGAATGTTTTGGGCACTTTTTGACGTGTTTGTAGGACAACATAAGAGACATTATGCTGCTTTGTACATAGTTGTGTGTTTCTAATAAAAGCTCTTTCTTTGAATTAACAGCTGTGTGTTTATAAATAAAGCTCTTTCTTTGAATAAACAGCTGTGTGTTTATAAATAAACCTCTTTGTTTTCTCTTATATTTCTTGATGGTGCGAATAATGTAGTACATAGCACAATAACATAAATATATAAAAAAATATTATAACACAAATCATATATTTATTATTATTATTATAGGGGTTTACATTTATAGTGAGCCAGGGTGCCCAATAACCCCCCTCTTTAGAGTAACGGCCCAACATGAATTTACTCACTCGGTATTGGCTGAAGCCACTACTTTTAAACAAGAAAAATCCCTTGTGATTGGTTTGAAGTGATCTGCCAACCATTCACGAGGGATTTTACTTGTTTAAAAGTAGTGGCTTCAGCCAGTACTGAGTGAGTACATTCAAGTGGGCCGTTACTCTAGTTTCGCTGCTATTCACATGCTAATTAGGCCAGAGACGCTCTACCTGGCTTGCAGAGGTTTTGCTGCTATTCATATGCTAATTAGAGGCATCGCACTTCCGCAGGGCTCTCCACCTGCATCATGGTTCGTTAACGACAATTTGTGACACAGACGAACGCGACGCTCGCTGCCTGTAAATTGAGGAAAGCTGCCGAAAATTAGGGAGATTTTCGGGAGCCTACAGGCACTTACGGGGACGAAAATCTCACTTTTCATGCAGTGTTATTTTGTGTTCACTGAATGAAATAAGGATAATCATCCTGCTAACAAATATTTTTTTGTTGACTGGTTTTAGATATCTAAGTCTTTACACAACTTGACAAACTGAGGAATCTGAACCAGCAATTTAAAAAAAAATTAAAGCAGCGATGAAAGGACCCTCGCACCAATGGCCACCGCCAGCCAATTAGGAAAGCATTCAAATTGAATGAATCATGTGAAGTTTGGGAAAAATTAGACATCGTGTAATCAGTGTAAAACATGTCACTTCCGGTTGCCAGATGGTAGCGCTATAACCATAAGTGACTATTAGCATGCAGATTTGTTCGGTTCAGGACTCTTATCAATCATGTGAAGTTTGGGAAAAATCCGACATTGCATAACCATTGTAAACATGTCACTTCCTGTTGCCAGCAGGTGACGCTATAACTATAAGTGACTATTAGCATGTAGGTGTTCAGTCCAGGACTCTTATCAATCATGTGAAGTTTGGGACCAATCCGACATTGCATAACCATTTTAAAAATGTCACTTCCTGTTGCCAGCAGGTGGCACTTTAACTATAAGTGACTATTAGCATGTAGATGTGTTCAGTCCAGGACTCTTATCAATCTTGTAAAGTTTGGGACAAATCCGACATTGCATAACCATTGTAAACATGTCACCTTCTGTTGCCAGCAGGTGGCGCTATAACAATAAATGACTATTGACATGTAGATGTGTTCAGTCCAGGACTCATATCAATCATGTGAAGTTTGGGACAAATCAGACATTTCATAATCATTGTAAACATGTCACTTCCTGTTGCCAGCTGGTGGCGCTATGACCATAAGTTACTATTGGCATGTGGATGTGTTCAGTTCAGGACTCTTGTCAATCATGTGAAGTTTGGGACAAATCCAACATTGCAAAATCACTGTAAACATGTCACTTCCTGTTGCCAGCGGGTCGCACTATGACCATAAGTGACTATTGGCATGTGGATGTGTTCAGTCCAGGAATCTTATCAATCATATGAAGTTTGGGACAAATCCAACATTGCATAATCATTGTAAACATGTCACTTCCTGTTGCCAGCTGGTAGCGCTATAACCATAAGCAACTATTGACATACAGATTTGTTCGGTACATGACTCTTATCAATCATATGAAGTTTGGGACAAATCCGACATTGCATAACCATTGTAAACATGTCACTTCCTGTTGCCAGCAGGTGGCGCTTTAACTATAAGTGACTATTAGCATGCAGATTTGTTCGGTACAGGACTCTTATCAATCATGTGAAGTTTGGGACAAATCCGACATTGCATAACCATTGTAAACATGTCACTTCCTGTTGCCAGCAGGTGGCGCTATAACTATAAGTGACTATTAGCATGTAGATGTGTTCAGTCCAGGACTCTTATCAATCATGTGAAGTTTGGGACAAATCCGATATTGCATAACCATTGTAAACATGTCACTTCCTGTTGCCAGCAGGTGGCGCTATAACAATAAATGACTATTGACATGTAGATGTGTTCAGTGAAGGACTCATATCAATCATGTGAAGTTTGGGACAAATCAGACATTTCATAACCATTGTAAACATGTCACTTCCTATTGCCAGCTGGTGGTGCTATGACCTTAAGTGACTATTGGCATGTGGATGTGTTCAGTCCAGGACTCTTATTAATCATATGAAGTTTTGGACAAATCCAACATTGCATAATCATTGTAAACATGTCACTTCCTGTTGCCAGCTGGTGGCGCTATGACCATAAGTGACTATTGGCATGTTGATGTGTTCAGTCCAGGACTCCTATCAATCATGTGAAGTTTGGGACAAATCCAACATTGCATGTCACTTCCTGTTGCCAGCTGGTGGCGCTATGACCATAAGTTACTATTGGCATGTCAAGTTTGGGACAAATCAGACATTTCATAACCATTGTAAACATGTCACTTCCTATTGCCAGCTGGTAGTGCTATGACCTTAAGTGACTATTGGCATGTGGCATGTGTTCAGTCCAGGACTCTTGTCAATCATGTGAAGTTTGGGACGAATCCAACATTGCATAATCACTGTAAACATGTCACTTCCTGTTGCCAACTGGTGGCACTATGACCATAAGTGTCTATTGGCATGTGGATGTGTTTAGTCCAGGAATCTTATCAATCATGTGAAGTTTGGGGCAAATCCAACATTGCATAATCATTGTAAAAATGTCACTTCCTGTTGCCAACTGGTGGCGCTATGACCATAAGTGGACACACACACACACACACACACACACACACACACACACACACACACACACACACACACACACACACACACACACACACAAATGTACACAGGCTTGTAACCAGGGGTGTTTCCAGCATTGAAGGACATCCGGGGCTTAGCCCAGACCATTTTATGTAAATACAGGGATCACTAGCCTACATCACCTGCTCTAGCTAGCCTAGAACCAATTATAATGGCTGTGCTGCACATCACACTCATTGAGAATTTAATTTATTTACTCACTTAAGTACACATAACCAAAAGTTTATAATATGGAACATTACATTGTTTTATGCAGTTTTGTCAATGCAATTATTTCACGACCTCTATTTAAACTACAATCGCCATCTTAATAACTGGCAAACATTAAGCTAGCTTCTAATAAGAGAAATTATACTTTTAGATTTCGTCAGGGCAGTTAAATCAGGTGTATGTTTGTCAGCGCGAAACGCATACAGTGGTGCAGGTGCTGGGCTGTGAGCGATAGGCGATTAACTGTAAATCGTTTAAATTGCACTCTTGTGTGAGAACGATGACTCACATAATATTTGAGCCTTTGGGAGCCTTTGTCTGCTTTGAACTTCGGAGAAACGCCAGCTAGTTCACAAAAAATGTTTCCTTTATTAAGACGTCTAATGTCATTGTGGATAAGCAAGTCATAATTGAGCCGACATATCAGACAACAACTGTTGGAAAAGGAGTTGTTATTGTAAGCTGGAAATACAATAAATAAAGTTAAAACAGCCATAGAGTCTGTGGTCTCTTAACTCGCCACTGTCAGTCTTCGCATCTTGACGCGGGCAGACCAAAGCGCGAATACACGTGAAGGGGTGACTCGCGCTCTGCATTTCATGCAAAAGATGCACGCACATCAAGATTGTGACCCTGTCCTTTTGCTTTCCATGTGAAATCAATGCTTCGCTGAGTGATTGACAGCATAATGATTGACAGCATAATGCAATCGTGTTCCCGTTAGTTAAGCATACGATTTAGATATATAGCTTTTCTTATCTGAAGATTATGTAAATGGCATATACGCAGTCTTCTTGCTGTGGCAAGCTGTGTTTTAATGTGTCATACATTTCTCAAAGTCATGACTGTTTAAATACACTTGGCATAACATGCATGATTTAAGGTAAAGTGACACTTTTTCGCGTCAATTCACAATCATTTAAACCATGCAGCTGTTATAGAGCCGATGCCAAGCGATCACTGTTACGCGAGGACGCAAAACTGACGCGTCTTTACAAACTAATACATTTACAATGTATTACATTGATGAAAAAGGGAATTAAACTTGTCATGCAATATATTACTGAAATAAAAGAAAGGGTTTTACGTCTGAATCCCCGAAACATACCTGTATGTGAGACTGCACGTTCTCCAGAGAGCTTGCGTTGATTCACGCCTTCAGAATATAAAATCCATTTGCAGTTTTGTAAACAAACGTATATGAGAAATATTAATATTCCATCGGATTTAGTATCAAATAATCCTCAGTATATATAGTTTTCAATAGGCACGGACTTAGTTTGGGTCTAGTCACGTGTGAAGGCAAGGCAATTAAACACGCTTGGGCTGCCCTCTAGTGGTAAAAGCTAATGACATTTTTATTTTTACACAGGTTTTAATTGGACATTTTAAAGTGGAAATAACATAATATAGACATGTTTCTGCAATATTTTTTTATCTTGGGCATCTTCACATTGGAGTCAAGAGTTCATATAAAATTTTTGGTTAATAAATGTTACAGACATATTGAGATTTGAACTACTTCCTGTTTGGCGACTACGCCATAAGTATATTTTGGTCTGTGATGGGCAAATGCTTCAGAAAATCAAAAATCCTTCTAGTAACTTTTGTGAGGCTCGGTCCAAGGATCGTGTACGTGGAATTTCATGAAGTTTCGACAAAATTTGTGACCTGTGAAACTTTTTTAAGGTTTTGTGTTCTATCCAATATGGTGGCCGAACGACATGGATCTGTGACTTCATCTTCTCAAGCAACTTACACCGGTACTGCCCGAACATTTTAAAGTTTGAACGGCGTCTCTGAGTCAAACGGTCTGGTCGCTAGAGCTGACACAAAAAATCTACCCGGGAATAATAATAATAACTAGAAAATGCATTTCGGGACGAACTGCAAAAGTGTGCTTGCTCTGGTGCGGTCACTAATGTGATTTGTGAAATGTAAAATTTTAGAATATTTTTTTATCTTGTGCATCCTTGTATTGGAAATCAAATCCTCGCATTGTGAAAGCATTGCTGAGACACACACACACACACACACACACACACACACACACACACACACACACACACACACACACACACACGCACACACGCACACACACACACGCGCACACACGCACACACGCACACACACACACACACACACACACACAAATGTACACAGGCTTGTAACCAGGGGTGTTTCCAGCATTGAAGGACATCCGGGGCTTAGCCCAGACCATTTTATGTAAATACAGGGATCACTAGCCTACATCACCTGCTCTAGCCTAGAACCAATTATAATGGCTGTGCTGCACATCACACTCATTGAGAATTTAATTTATTTACTCACTTAAGTACACATAACCAAAAGTTTATAATATGGAACATTACATTGTTTTATGCAGTTTTGTCAATGCAATTATTTCACGACCTCTATTTAAACTACAATCGCCATCTTAATAACTGGCAAACATTAAGCTAGCTTCTAATAAGAGAAATTATACTTTTAGATTTCGTCAGGGCAGTTAAATCAGGTGTATGTTTGTCAGCGCGATACGCATACAGTGGTGCAGGTGCTGGGCTGTGAGCGATAGGCGATTAACTGTAAATCGTTTAAATTAAACTCTTGTGTGAGAACGATGACTCACATAATATTTGAGCCTTTGGGAGCCTTTGTCTGCTTTGAACTTCGGAGAAACGCCAGCTAGTTCACAAAAAATGTTTCCTTTATTAAGACGTCTAATGTCATTGTGGATAAGCAAGTCATAATTGAGCCGACATATCAGACAACAACTGTTGGAAAAGGAGTTGTTATTGTAAGCTGGAAATCAGGCACGTGCACAGATAGGGCTCAACCTGTGCAGAACACATGCCCTTTTTGTCCTTACACTCCGAAGTGCCCTTTTTTAGAGGTGTTTTATTATTTTTTTTAATATATAAATTAATGCTATTGTTAAACATTTACGTCTGTCTGTGTGTTTTACAAATATATTTATCAATTAAAATTATTAAAAAACTAAATATTTTTGGATCCGCTCAAACTGTCTGTCAAACCTCTTAACTCCGCCCCCTGAGTGCAGCGAGCTGAAGTTCCACAGCAGTCAGAGCAGAGGCAGCTGAACGTCTTGCAACGGTAAATAAATATCTTGTTTGAGTACAATGCTGTCTTATTACGAAAGAAACACTAGTATGTATATAACGGCCCATGTTTTATACATTTGAGCAGAGCCGACCAATCCATAGACGGGATTGGTCGAATGGGCAATCAGGGGGCACTAAGGGCTCCAAACTGCGACCAAATTGAGTTTTTGACAAAGCGCGAGCAGTTTTTAAACAAGTGTTCACCCATGTGAAGGGCACCCGTGACAACAATACGGAATGCACGGTCGGTTTTTACCGCTTTTTTTGCATGACGCGTCTCAATCGTTAAACTAAAGTCAACACATCTCAGGCGAGAAGACGCGCCCGCGCGGGTAAATGTCTAGCCTACATTTACACCAAAAACATATCAGATTAGAAAGGTCTTAGACATCAGATGCCCAGTTGGGAAAACTGGATAGAGACGAAAAACATGTAAAGGATACAAGTATGTACATTATATTGCCCTGTCACTCATTACAGTATGCCAGGGGTCTCCAACACGTCGCTCGCGAGCTACTGGTAGCTCGTGTCTTAATTGCAGGTAGCTCGCTGGTGGGTTTATTTATTTATTTATTTATTTTCTGTGGTTATGGCGCATTTGGATGTCTGGTTAGTGTTACAAGCGCCTGTGGTACTAAAACTGGGTGCGTGTTGGACGTCGCGTTGTAGACCGGCGTATCATATGACATCAGTAATTTAACATGTATGATCCAAAAACAAACGGATCCGTGCCGCGGCAACCAGCCGATGCGCGCAATGCTGTGAAGCCCGCGCCATGGCAACCGGCCGATCCGCGCGACGCTTTGAAGCCGAACACACCTCGAGTCAAGGCACTATGGTTAAAAAGGATGCCGTGATTTTCGGATTCACTTTTGGTAAAACGAAAATACAGTCGTCGTCACAAGTTCAATGGGTAATTATCTCATTTTTAAACATCAAATGTCAAAAAAAAAAACCAAAGACTCATACGAGCATTACATCTTGACTGAGAACAGGTGAGAGGACGGCATGACACAGCTAACGTTAATCGCTAAAATGATAGCAAAAGACTTAAAGCTGCTTAATATTATGAAGCTTGTGCTTTGACTGGACGTGTTTAAAAGCATGCTGTTGATGCGCATCCACGACAGGAGTTAAACTTTCTGTCCAGTAACTTAGTTTAAGTTTTGCATTTTGTGCAGATGCACGTTATATAATACATTTTTGTTGTATCAAGGCTTAATATTATGCAGAGTGCGTCATACAGTATATAAAGCGCATCAGTTTGTGTTTATTAACCCTTTAGTTTCACTTCATCACGCAGCTTTTCCTGTTGGTTTCTGTTAAAAAACATCTATTTCATTAATAATCTAGTATGTGTTCATTTTTCTGTCATAGTTTCTTCAAAATGAAGTTTTATTTGAGTGTTTTTAATAAAAATATTTTAATTTCCACAATGACGCCCTTTCCATTGCCCACCCTCAATTAATCCAGTCATCGTTTTTCAGACCTATGGATTAATCGAAATGAAAAAATGACATACATGCACTTCCCTAATATGAATCCAAAAGCAGTAAATACTCTATGTATGTTTGGATCATCTTTCTAAATCTGATCATTAATAAATGATTTGTTTTTTTGTTGTTGTTGTTTAAAAGGATCTGTTCTTTCATTTGATGATGGTGTGTTTATGTTTAAAGAAAAGCATTTTCTGGAAGGTATTAAAATTTTGTGAAAAATATAAAAATAAAAAAATGCTGGCACTGACTGGCAACTTCTTAAAAAAAAGGGGAAAAGAGTTCAAATCACAGTGAGTTAATAGATCGTTATCTATTAACTAAATTTAGGTATTACGTGACACAAGTAGCTCTCGACCACTTTTATTTTTTAGAAAGTAGCTCTCCATTGAAAAAAGGTTGGAGACCCCTGCAGTATGCAATCTGGATATAATTTATTGTATATGTATGTATCTTATGCCTTGAATTAGTCAAGGGAGTTGTATGATTATTTGGTTCATAACTTTTTATTCTGAAATCAACTGTATAGAGTTAAGTCTATTTTGTATTTAGTATATTTTTCAGTAATGCAGTTATTTGCACCTTCAAAAGACCAAGGTTCCTGGTCAGCACAGTTTTTGCCAGGTAGGCAGATACATGTTGAATATGCTAATGGTATGGCTATAGTATAGTATAATCTCCTATTTTGATCTTTAATCTCCTATTTCCCACTCTTCTCAATCACATACATAAACATGTTAACCAAATAATAAAAATTAGCTTATAAAACCAAACAGAATACCTTTTTTTCTTCAAACATATTTTTATGTACAGGTAACTTTATGTATTTAAGCAGAGAAAAAAAATTAAAATTAATATATTCTACAATTAAATAAGAGCGAGTACACAAAAGCACTTCACAAACACATGACTACAAATAGGCCTAATACAGACAAACACCCAGGATGTAAATTGTTAAAGCCCACTTACAAGGGCAGATATCCTTTGCACTGTATAATGCCAAGCTATCATAAAATGTCATTTTTCATTCATTAATAGTGATTTTTTTCAATCATTAATAGCGAATAAATATAAAGCTATTAAGATGATTATTAAGTGATATTTATTTGAAGGGGGTGCCCTTTTTCAGTTTCAGCACATGCCCCTCAAAAGGTCTGTGCACGGCCCTGGTCAGGGGTAGCGCTGGGCACGTCGCTAGACCCGGAGGACGTGCTGTCAATAAACGTCAAAATTTGATTGGTTGATGTTTCTGTCACTAATGATTGTAACAAATCAGATGTGTTGTCCTTCAACACAAGCCTAGCAGTATCTTTAGAGCTGGCCCCAGCTGAATAAGCTGCTTTTTATGTGAATTTTTGAGGGTACTCCGGTTCAACCTCAACAAAACTAACGAATTTTGCGGACATTACACCAATGAAAAAAATAGCATACTAAAGAAAAACATTTAACACTTTGTTGTTGGGGAAAAAATTATTTTTGATTTTATTTTAGGGCCAGCAGAGAAGGCCCTGCTGGTCCTGACGGCCCACCACTGTTATATATATATATATTTATATACACACACACACACACACACACACACACATTCTGGTTTCCATGTTTTGTGGGGACATTCCATAGACGTAATGCATTTTATACCATACAAACTGTATATTCTATTCCCCTTACCTGCCCCATTCCCTAACCCCAACCATCACAAAAACCTTTCTTGTACCTTAGATTTTCAAGAAACATCATCTTGTTTGATTTATAAGCTTGTTTCCTCATGGGGACATCAAAATGTCCCCACAAGGTCACAAAAACACTGGTATTCCTATCTTTGTGGGGACAATTGGTCCCCACAACGTGATAATTACCAGGTACACACACACACACACACACACACACACACACACACACACACACACACACACACACACACACACACACACACACACACACACACACACACACACGTGTATGTGTATGTATGTACGTATATTATTGGTAATATTAGGGCAGTATTTTTTTTAACCAGATAATCTCATTGAGATTTAAAACCTCTTTTTCAAGAGAGACCTGGTCAAAAATGGCAGCAAGGTTTCAAAAAATAGTTACAAATACAAACACCTAGCATACACACAACAACAAATAACATTTAAACATGATCCTCAAAATACCTAAACAAATAACATTAAACTACTTAAAATACAATTTAACTCTACCATAGGTTTCAATGGTTTAGTTATTTTAAAAACAGTGACAACAATTTATGGCATCATTTTCAAAAACTTGCATGCGATGTTTAAATTCACCAAGAGAAATCAAAGTTTGTAATTGCAAATCAGTCTCCAGATAACAGATAGCTTAAATAAATGCTGTTGTATAAAATGGTATACCAAAGCATTTATATATATATATATATATATATATATATATATATATATATATATATATATATATATATATATATATATATATATAATTTTATTTTTTTAATATAATTTTATTTCATTAATGTCTACCTTTTTTCAAGGTGGGAAATTATAAACGTGCCGTGAAGAGAATTGATGATGGCCATCGACTTTGCAATGATCTTATGAACTGCCTTCAGGAACGTGCCAAGATTGAAAAGTGCTACAGCCAGCAGCTTACTGAATGGTCCAAGAGATGGCGGCAACTGATTGAAAAAGGTTGGCTAGAACATTTTGTAGTTCCTATTTAAGCATTATCTTTTCAGAAAGTTTTAAATTGTTAATTAAAAACAGAAAACTCTGAAATAAGGTGCTGTAAAAAGGAAAATAATTTAATACATTATTTCAATGCATTCTTTGGCACCTTTAAATATTTTGTCTGTTTTTTCTGTGGTTTTCCCCATTGTTTGTACATGAATGTGTTAATGACAGGGCCTCAGTATGGTTCTGTAGAGAAAGCCTGGTTAGCTATGATGACAGAAGCTGATAAGGTGAGTGAACTTCATCAAGAGGTGAAGAATGGTCTAATGAACGAGGACATTGAGAGGGTGAAGAACTGGCAAAAAGACTCATACCACAGACAGATGATCGGAGGATTCAAGGAAACCAAAGAGGCAGAAGAGGGCTTCAAGAAGGCACAGAAACCCTGGGCTAAAAAACTCAAAGAGGTACATATAATGTCCGATTAGTTAATTTAAACATATATCATGTATATTTTAATCATTTTAAAAGTATAATATTTTATTATATCGGTGGTATTATATCAGTTTTTGCCATGTGCATACCTTCACCCACCCCCCCCCCAAGAAAAAGTCATGACATAAAAAACTTTATTTAATTAAACAAAACATTTTAAATGATACAATGTAGTGCTGTTGCTTGGTAGGTGAGAACCGGGGCAAAAGTAAGGCTGGATAAGTAACAAAGCGAATTTCTCAGATCCCTGACTACATCTGCATTCCAATGCATGACAGCATCTTTAGCACGCAACCCTTGACAGAGCTGATAAATATTGCATTATTTCGGCATTGTTTTGCGCATAGGTCCGGAAAGCTGTTTTCAACCATGATAAGTATATTAACCTAAAGCGGTAATTCAATTAACATTTGCATCGCAGTGCATCGTTTCTAACATTTTGCATGGTAAAATGCAGATTTATTTACATATAATTATTAGTAGATGCTCTATACATTAAATGTGTTGTGCTTATCTAGACACAAAATGCGTTGTTTCAACACAAACGTTTTCAGAGTATACCATATAGCATTAGATTTTTTCATTGCATCCGACCGCACTGCATGGTAAAGTGGAGAATGGCAGCTGTTGTAGCTGCTTAATATATTCCTTAAATGTATCGCATCATAGGCTATGCATCAAGATACAAATCGCATCGGACTCAGTTATGGAGTTATTAGTGCAGTAATGCATCCTGAAGTTTACTCTACTCTGAGTTTTTCAAAATAAAAGTAAATTGGGTTTAAATGTCAGGAGTTCCTGTGTTACTTTTGTCCCGCTGCTAATAATGTTGCATGATGTATATTATGCTAATTTGATTTAATTAAAAAATACTGTTGAAAATATGTTTTATTCTCAACAATTTATGTTTGTACTGTCAGGTTGATTTAGAATGACCTTAGAATGGTGTGATTATAGCATTTACTTACAGGGGTTACTAAAGTGTTCAAATCATTCTGCATACTCGTTCTTTCATACTCTTTCCCTTTCAGTCGGTCACTACAACGTCACGTCGTGACAAACAAATTGGGAACCAACTTCGATCCCCCCTACTTTTTTTTGTTCTAGGGACACTCAGGAGGGTGTGGTCAGCTGACCTAAGAGCTCTAAGTGGAGTGTGAGGTTTTAATAAATCCGAAAGGTAGCGAGGTGCTAAACCATGTAATGCTTTAAAAACTAACACTAGGATCTTAAAATCAATTCTAAAGCGTATAGGAAGCCAATATAAAGATGCAAGAATAGGTGTAATGTGATCACGCTTACGAGTACCAGTCAAGAGTCGAGCAGCGGCATTCTGTACCATCTGTAAACGTGATAGATAAGTTTGACTAATGCCCACATAGAGGCCATTACAGTAATCAAGGCAGGTAGAAATAAAAGCATGAATTACTCTCTCAAAGTCACTAAACGAAAGGAAAGGCTTCACTTTGGCTAGTTGTCTCAACTGGAAAAAACTAGACTTAACTACTAGATTAATCTGTTTGTTCAGTTTAAATTCACTGTCTAATATAACACCCAAGTTCTTAACAGAAGGCTTAACATATAAACCTAAAACATCCAAATCTAAATCTGGTCACTCACAAGCACTGCCGGGCCTAAATAAGATAACCTCAGTTTTCCCCTCATTAAATGATAAAAAATTTAATGTCATCCAAGTTTTAACATCATCAAGACACTCAAGCAGAGGTTTAATAGAATATGAGTCTTTTCTCTTTAAAGGCAGGTAAAGCTGTGTATCATCTGCAAAACAATGAAATTTCAATTTTTCTGAAAATCAAACCTAATGAAAGTAGGTATAATGTAAAGAGTATAGGACCAAGAATGGATCCTTGAGGAACACCACATGAGAGTTGCGCTGAAGAGGACTCAAAATCACAGAGGCATTTAAACCACACAATACAGTTCCTTTGATTCCAACACAATGCTCCAGCCTAGAAATCTGGATTTTATGATCAACCGTATCAAATGCAGCCGTGAGATCAAGCAGCATGAGAATAGCATAATCACCGGAGTCAGTAGCAAGTAACAGGTCATTATACACTTTAATTAGAGCAGTTTCTGTACTGTGAAATGTTTTAAAACCAGATTGAAAAATTTCTTGAAGTCCATTTAACTCTAGAAAAGACTGCAGTTGTATAAAAACAACTTTCTCCAATATTTTGGAGAGAAACGGAAGCTTAGAAATAGGCCTGAAATTTTTTAGTACAGAAGCATTCAAATTTGCTTTCTTGATCAATGGTTCCACAATTGCATGTTTAAAATTCTGTGGTACAACTCCTGAGGACAAACTGCTATTTATGATGATCATAATGTTAGGACCAAGAACATCAAATAAATCTTTCATGAAATATGATGGAAAGATGTCTAAAGAACATACAGAGGATTTCATTTTGGCAGTAATATCCCTCAGGAGAGTAAGGCTATATCCACTAGAGATGCGCGGTTGGCGGTTACAGCCGCGGACTCCGCGGATAAACTGCGGATCGGGCGGATGACGTGACGAAAAATAATATTTTAATTAGATTCGGGGGGTGGCGGATCGACTGCTTGTTAGCTGTGTCCTTCTAAGCATGCAACCTTAAAAGGTGAGCACTCTGTCTTTCAGGGTGGCAGCCTCAGAAGTTCTCAAAGAGAACTGAAATGAGACGGTCTAGCCTTCTGAGGACCCATAATTTGCGTCACCTGTTGCACGCTCCCCCAGTAGCCCCCACCGCGCCTGTCAGCAGAAAACAGCGGAAACATTTCTGACTTATTAAAATAAATATGTAATCAAAAATATTAATTTATTTTAGAAAATATGACACATTGATGTAGATTAAACTATTCAACAGTATATCAAATAATCAACCTTATGTTGCAAATATACGCAACATAAACAGAATAATATTAACACAAAACATAACTTATAATACTAAAACAGTGACAAGAAAAAGTTTTCTAATACACTTTTATTTAATAAAGGTTTTAATTGTTTGGGATAGCCTCGGCATGTTAAGAATCCATTCGTTCTATCATTAACAGCGCAGAGAAATGAGGACGCATTTTGACATAGCTCTTATCAACGCCTCAAAAAATGAGAATTAAAAACAAAGGAAATAGAAGGTCAGAAAAGGTTTGCCTGGAATAAGTTTTACAAAGTGGTAAATCAGGATGACACCAGTGCAGACTATGTAATTTGTGCGTTTAATTTAGGCATTACTTATTTATTTATTTATTTTTGTCCCGTGTGCGCCGATCGGAGACTGAGTTCACTGCTGATATTCTAGAGCTTTCTAGTCTTGCGGCTGTCATCACATCGCCCAGTCAGCGGATGGCGGGCGGGTGCGGTTTTGAAAACTGGTCAGAAACGTTGGTGCGGATGGATGGCGGACGGATGATGAGTTTTGTGATGCGGTTGCGGATGAAATAATAGCCCATCCGCGCATCTCTAATATCCACACGAAGCCGGTGCATTCCCTATCCGATCATTTTTTTTCCTTGCTCTAAAAAATAATCCGTAAACACGAAACCACTGAAACCGACTGAAAGCGGTGTAGTATATATGCCGGACCAGTATGGGGCGCTGTAATTCTGCCACAGATATACACTATACACGGAAAAGAAGACTTTGAGCATGCGCATAGCCAACGTATGGTGTTGTCCATTATCGCTTGTTGGTCACCACAATTGCATAGAAGCAAAAGATTTTGCTGTAATAAAGCTAGTAGGCTTTAGTAGCTTCTGTAGCACGAACACAATCACGTAATCCGCCATTATTGTTGTTGCTGTTACGTGTGACGCGTCCGACACGTGATGTGATGACGTTTTCGCTTCACAAAATATACGGATTGGCTGTACAGACGAAACCGCAAGGGTGTCGGTTTCAGATTTATCCACTTTAGGACCCGGTTTCAAAAAATAGCGGATTCAGTCTCCCAAAACGCCGGATCCGTGTGGATGATACGCCAATACGATAACAAATTTATACGTATGCAGTGATACGCGTCTCCGTGTGGACAGCCCCTAAGAGTAACAGGTTCAAATTGATTAAAAACAACAGAGCAAACAGAAAAGATAGATGGATCAACAGAAGCAAGAGGTATGTTAGCTCTTATAGCAGCCAACTTATTAACAAAAACATTAAAAACTCATCACATAGCTCAACAGAAAATTCCAAGCCCACTGATTGAGGAGTGTTCAGAACAGTATTTATAGTCTTAAATAGAACGCGTGGCTTGTGAGAGTTTTTGCAGATAATATCCGAGAAATATCTAGATTTTTCATTTTTGACAGTTTGTTGATATTTGTGCAAACTCTCTTTGAGGATGTCAAAAGAGATCTGCAGTCTGTCTTTTTTCCATCAGCGCTCAGCTCGCCTATATTCCTGTCTTGCACCTCGGGTGATATAATTTAACCATGGTTCCATTTTAGGTTTAGCACACATAGTCTTAAATGGCGCAACAGTATTCAGAATAGTTTGGCAGGTGGAATAGAACAAAGTTGTTAACTCATCAGTCTTTAGACAATCCGATAGCATTGAAATGTCAACATTACAACTATTAAAAGCTTCACGAAACAAATCAGCAGTTCCAGGGTTAAAAGAGCGGCAGCGGCGCGCAGGTACACATAGTTTTGGTTTGCAAAAAATTTAAATATCGAACAGTACAGGCTTGTGGTCAGAAAAAGTGGCATCACATGTTTCAATATTGCCAATCGGCAAGCCGCATGATAGAAACAAATCTAATGTGTGCCCTTTCTTGTGTGTGGGGAGATTTACATGTTGCACTAAATTAAAAGATTCAACAAGGTCTAGAAAATCATTGACCAGTGGCTTAGAGGGACAGCAAGTATGTATATTAAAATCTCCAACAATCAATACCCTATCATATTTCGGCATTATACCTGCCAAAAAATCAGAAAAGTAATTTATAAAATCTTTGCTATATTTGGGTGGGTGGTAAACCACGGCACATAGCAGCGGGTTTACACAGTCCAGTACAAAGACATTAAGTTCAAGACTGGCATACGAATACGAAGGCAGGCACCAACACTTAAATTGATTTTTAAAAATATTTTGACAAATGGCTCATAATAGCGCAGTCTCGTCAGATGCTTTGCACTCACATAGATTGTGTGCTCAAACACCTTTAGGTCAACTGGGAAAAGAACAAACTTTGCCCTATGCAGAGGATCTCTTTTCTCGGTATGGAACTGGATTCGGTCGGTTTAACTGCACGTCTAACAGAAGTGCATGTTCAGTCCATCCTGACTTGTCTAAACACATTCAAAGGCAAGAGCGCAGTCCCGCTGAAACAATTCAAGAGGCTCCTGGGACATATGGCTGCAGCAGCGGATGTGACAACGCACGGGCTGCTCCATATGAGACCGCTTCAGTGTTGGCTACATGTCACGGAGTGACTTCAACGGGGCGGAACTAAAGTGAGTAGGAAGAGGTTCCGCCCGGACCCGGTTGCACAAACACCGGCACACTTCCGGGTTTTCCGGGGATCCCCGCAATCACCCAAAACAAGACACAGCTGTACCATCGATGTGGCAAACAATGATTGGGTGAGTCACGCTGGCAGAGGTGTATATAAAGGAGAGTTGGAAGACGACAGAAAGTGTTCGGTTGCGTCGGAATAACGCTGGGTATATCCGTGGGCTGAGTTGTTTACATTAGGAGGCGGCATTGGGCGAGTGTTGGAGATCTGTAAAGGAGAAAACACCGTTAAAGTCAACCAAAGGGTGAGCATTGGAGCAATACGAATCGTTTGGACATTTGGATTACCGCTGTGTTTGTATAACAGCCTGGGCGAGTTGTACTTACCGAGTTGGTGGCATTGAAGGGCGCCAAGAAGAGGAGGGAAGATCAATCGGAGACAACACAGTCGTGAGTAACCCTAAATACTGGTGTACGACAACTGCACATTGTTAAAGGAGTGTGTGTTTTGTTTATTACGAAGTGGGTGGGTGAGCCGGAAGTCGAGTGTTCCGCTGGCATTGGATAGCGAAGCCTCTAAGCCCGTTTGGGACATCGTCGGGTGGCAGATGAGATCTCTCTCCCTTAACCCAGAGCTGATTGTGCCAAGAGAGGAGGGCAAACCCTAATTATTCACTGGAGTGTGTGCTGTGCAGTGTGAGAGTGATCTTTTTGACGTGAGTACACTAAGCTTGTAGTGTGGTGCCATGTCCTTGATGTTTGTGCTCCCCCTCAGGGAAAACCAGTTTCTGTGGAGACCACCAAAAGCCGCTGCGCCGACGTAGGTCCCAGCCAAAATCCACCCGCTGCTTGGCTACGTCCTGTGTGAACCAGTTGAAGGTATTGAGGGGAAAATAGGAGGTTGATTGGGCATTCAGCTGCAGAGGAGCGGCCAAGGGGGAACACAGGGTCCGGGCGCTGTGTACGTATTGTATGTGACAAAGTGTATATTCAAACCTGCTATCTCGTCTAGATCTTCGCCTGCCCTAGGAGAACGGGAAGAGGACGTGTGGACCCGGTTAGCTTGGATCCACCGATAGCGAGGCGCCGTTGCGCCGGTCGCAGTCTGAGTGCCAGGAGGGACCCCTGCCCCGTGCCGTGCTGCACTAGATGGTGTGGTGACGTATGGTCTAAGATTCCATGTTTTCCCCCGTGCCTAGTTAACATCCATATTACTCGAAAGCCCAGAGAAACCTGTACAGCAAGATACTCACTGTGTTGCGAGCTAAAGCTAAACTTACCAAGCACGACTCGAAAGCCCAGAGAAACCTGTAAAGCAAGATACACACTGTGTTGCGAGCTAAAGTTAAACTTACCCAGCACGACTCGAAAGCCCAGAGAAACCTGTAGAGCAAGATACTCACTGTGTTGCGAGCTAAAGCTGGACTTACCCAGCACGACTCGAAAGCCCAGAGAAACCTGTAAAGCCAGATACTCACTGTGTTGCGAGCTAAAGTTAAACTTACCCAGCACGACTCGAAAGCCCAGAGAGACCGGTCAAGCAAGATACTCACCGTGTTACGAGCTAAAGCTAAACTTACCCAGCACGACTCGAAAGCCCAGAGAAACCTGTAAAGCAAGATACTCCCCGTGTTACGAGCTAAAGCTAAACTTACCCAGCACGACTCGAAAGCCCAGAGAAACCTGTAAAGCAAGATACTCACCGTGTTACGAGGTAAAGCTAAACCTACCCAGCACGACTCGGAAGACCAGAGATACCTGTAAAGCAAGATACTCACCGTGTTACGAGCTAAAGTTAAACTTACCCAGCACGACTCGAAAGCCCAGAAAAAACCTGTAAAGAAAGATACTCACCGTGTTACGAGCTAAAGCTACACTTACCCAGTACGACCCGAAAAGTCCAGGGAAACCTGCAAAGGAACATAACCATTGTGCTACGAGTTAAAGCTAAACTACCCAGCACGATTTGAAGGTTCAGGGAAACTTACAAAGGAAGATACTTACCACATTACAGTCCTATCTAACTTACCTCTCACGACTTGTTGAAGTTCCAGCAGTGGTAGTACAGAGGGCATTCCATTGGCCGCAAGTAGAGCCACTCTTACCCAGTTGTGATTCCTTGGCCTGAGTGTCTGCGGAAGGAAAAGGAAGTTAGTGAAGAGACACCGAGTTGACTAAAACCGACGCAATACTTACGTTGTGTTTACTTTACCCTCAGGAGGAACCCAGGGGCCCCGAGAAGTCTCTCCCTGCAGGAGGTGGGCCGAGGTCGAAGGAGCTCCGCCCGGCCCTTGCCCTGCTAGCCCCCGATCCACCAGAGCCAGGCTTCTCTCCCCTCCAACGCCCCTTGCCCCGTAGTTCCCCCTGAGGGAGAGAGAAGAAAGTTTTTAGATTCCCTTCCCATTTCCCCGTTCTAATTTTAATTAAATTAAATAAAGTTTCTATTTTATATTACTTATCTCTTGTTTGTTTGGTCATTGGGGTGCTTTTGGGACCTCCTCGAGGTGGAACTTTGGGAGGAGCGTGACATACATAGTCTGTGGTCCGCTCCGGCCTGTGACATACACAACCAAGTCCAGAGGAGAGTGTGTTCTATTGGCTCATCGGCTCACATCGGGTAACAATTACACCGACCTGCCATCTGAATTTCGCCCCGTGGTCGGACCTTTCATTTCTCAGGGCAGGTGTACCACTGAGACAGGTCTCCAGGCATGCCATTGTGTGCACTGATGCCTCCAACACAGGGTGGGGAGCCAAGTACGACAGGCTTGCAGCTTCAGGGGTCTGGACGTCACCCCGGCTACACTGGCATATAAATTGCCTCGAGTTGTGGGCTGTATATCTTGCGCTTGTCCATTTCAGTAACAAGCTCCGAGGCAAAGATGCATTAGTTCGCACCGACAACATTGCGGCTGTTGCGTATATCAATCGGCCGGGGGTCTGTGCAAATATGTGTTTCCCCCAGTGAGCCTTATCGCACAAATGCTGTGCAAAGTCATGGTGGACGAGGAGAGCATTCTATTAGTTGCTCCATGCTGGACAACCAGGAACTGGTTTCCAGAACTCACGTTCCTCGCGACAGCCCCTCCCTGGAAGATTCCCCTGAGGAAGGACCTTCTTTCTCAAGATGGGGGGACATTATGAAATTTGGAACCTCCTGTGGTCTTTGGATGGGACAAGGAGGTTCTGAGTGATTTACCACAAGCGGTATCTAACACTATCTCTGCAGCGCGAGTGCCATTTATGAGACAGGCCTACACGCTGAAATGGAACCTCTTAGTTGACTGGTGTACTTCTCAATGAGAAGACCCCCGAGAATCCCCGATCAGATTCGCCCTTTTATATCTCCAGCATCGTTTGGAGAAAAGGTTGTCACCATTTACTATTAAAGTAGATATCGCGGTGATATCTGCTCACCACGTGTCGTTAAACGGTAGATCAGTGGGTTAGCATGATCTGGTCATTAGGTTTTAACAGGTGCACAAAGGCTGAATCCTTCGCGGCCTCCCTCTACTACTCCTTGGGACCTGTCCATGATGCTGAAAGCCCCCCAGGTTGCCCCTTTTCGAGCCTCTGCACTCTGTGAGTATTAAGTTTCTTTCTATGAAAACTTTAACGCTCCTCGCATTGGCATCTGTTGAAAGGATAGGGGACCTTTGTGCATTTTCAGTCAATGATTCATGCCTTCAGTTTGGGCTTGCTGAATCCAGTGTAACACTGAGACCCAGGCCTGGCTATGTGCCCAAAGTTCCCACCACTCCTTTTAGAACTCAGGTGGTGAACTTGCAAGTGCTGCCTTTGGAGGAGGCAGACCCAGCCATGGCTTTGTTAGGTCCTGTACGTGCACTATGGGTGTATGTGGGTTGAACTCAAAGCTTTAAGGCCTCATAGCAGCTTTTTGTCTGTTACGGTGGTCAACAGAAAGGGAAAGCTGTCACCAAGCAGAGGATGTCTCATTGGATTGTAGACACAATTGCCCTTGCTTATGAAAGGCAGGGCATTCTATGCCCCTTTGGTTTGAGAGCCCACTCTACAAGTCTCGGCCACATCTTGGGCATTGGCTCGTGGTTCCTCGCTAACAGACATTTGTAGAGCTGCTGGCTGGAAGACACCTAATACTTTCACTAGATTCTTTAGTGTTCGTATCGAGACGTTTTCCTTTTGGGTTCTTTCTTCAAACCAATGAGAACGCCGAAGGTGGGCTCGTGTGTTGGCTTTGCAGCCTTTGTTTTGGTGCTGCATGATCGCACCATTAAGTAAGGACATTAGAGCAAAAATGTAACGAAACCTTTTTTTTTACTCCTCCACCACCAAGCTGGCTGATGTTGCAGAGCATTGGCTTTCAGCCTCTCACTAGCTGTATTCCTGAAAGCCTGTGTTTGGCTAGGCCCCTGTATAGCGCCCCCTTGAGGTTCCCTATGCGTGCATTTTCCATGGAGCTAATTTACCATGTTTTCCCTTAGCAGAGCCTGCTCTGTGTCTCTCTCTAGTATGGATAGTATAAAGAGAGTTATATTTATAGACCTATTGGCTACTTAACACTCTGGGGTCGACGGCGGCGCGGGCGCCGCAAACTCTTTATTTTTCAATCACTCCGCAAAGAGACTTAAATTACTCTGCTGATTTTTGACATACAGATATGATTTATACATCATTTAAAACGTTAAAGTGTCTAGTTTTTTTCTGTCCACTCCCAATAAAAACAGAATGTTGTGCTTTTCGCAAAATTAAGAAAATAAACATGATGCACGTTCTGTTCTCTCTCCCTCAGTGAAGTCCTTTCAGAAACGCGTCAGAAAAATAAACTGTAACTTAACGAATACTTGTCGTAGAAACAAAAGATAAATGTCAACATAATGCTTGGAATGTCTCCTTTTAAATGATGTAAGTGATATTGAAAACAGATATTGTCATTCGGTGTAAACTGTATGAGAAGGAGGAAAAGTACCGTATTTCTCCAGTTACCTCATTATCTGTAATGAGAAGAGATTGCCACACCCCCGCGCCATTGAAGTGAACGAGCAGAAACATCCATATGCATGACTCGTGCCTCCTGCAGTCAATGGATATGCAATCCACAATCCAGTCTCTCCATTCCTTGTATTTCCATCCGATTGCACCAAACATGACATCTAAATCCTTATTTCCTTGCGTATGTGTGTCAGTATCTCCAGACGCGAGTGTTTTCTTTGTTCTTCCGTCAAACAGTTCACGCGATTGGAACGCACATACACAAACACGCGAGTCCCGAAACTCGACGCGCTTTTTGGTATTCTTATAAAATACGCGATTGCAAACAGTACAATCCTTATTTAGTTGCGTCTAAGCGCATATCTCCGCACAGCAAGTTTATTAAACACAGTATCACTCGCATGTGCACACATTCACTGCTTTCATGATCAACACGTGAGGTAATGGCGGCGGCTGTAAACAAACATTGATAAGTTTACCACGCATGTCCCTTGTTGTGTTTCTACTATAATAATTACAAAAACACAAATAAGAGTTCAGACAACGATAGGCAGTTGTTCTTTTGAGCTTTTTACTGCACAAAAGAAAACCTTTTGCTGGCCAACCAAACACTAACCCTGTGTTGAAGTGTGTTCATTTTACGATGGCCAAACAGTATCTTTACCATGATTAGGCTACTATGGTTTTTAAAAGGTAACTTATACTTGTGAAATGAATAGAAAATATTTCAATAGAAATATATATATAATGTGTGTGTGTGTGTGTATTTACATTATATTGAAAAGTAAACCTTATCATGGTTTTACTACAGAGGAAGTTACATTCCTGTTGAACATCCCCACAAGGCTCATTATGTAACTCTTTTGTCTCTCAGCTGTCAATCACTGATTATTCAGGGGCTTTCCCGCCTCCACGCATACAGCCTTTCCCAAGCAAAAGTGTCTAAGAAATTGTAAATCAATATCTTGCTTTATGTGATTGAGTAGGCCATATGATTTTCACATCATTTTGAAGAAAAAACTCTAGACTACTAGATCCTGTTTTGAAAAGTCTTGGGAAAACATGTTTAGAATGAGTTTTGTGGAGTTATATCAGTGACTTAAAAATGTAGCTTTTTCAAAAACCACGCATAAACATTTTTCTCTCAAAAATACAAACATGTATATACATGTTGATTATATAATATTGTAGCCCAGTTTGTGATGAACACAGTGTTATGAGACTTTTGCCATTAATATGTTTTTAAGCAACTGAAAAAAGCACAAATGTCAGTGCATGTCAAAACTTCCCCTGGGCCCTAAAACCCCTTAGACCCCAGAGGGTTAACACCACCCAATGGTATATCTCTTTAGGGTTGGCTCCGCAGCGGTTCCTAGTTCCGCTCAGACTGGATTCACTTCCCAGTTTGCCTAGTTCACTATTGTGGGTTGAGGGACAATTAGTGACCGGCCTCTCTGCAGTCAGCAAAGGTTCCGCCTCTTTAGATTGAAGTCGGAAGGTTTATGCAGGCACTGGAAGGGTCAGCTTCAGTGGTGCTTTGGTAGGGATTCCCAATTCGTCGCAACGTGATGTCGTAGTGACCGACTGAAAGGGTCTCGGTTATGTATACCTGAATGCCAAGTTCATTGGTGTTCTAATAGTTTCTTGAAGCAGATTTCTGCTTTTTCTTTAAATTGATTTATTACCTTTTTAATAGGGATGTCCCGATCAGGGTTTTTTGCCCTCGAGTCCGAGTGATTTGATTTTGAGTATCTCCCGATACCCAGTCCCGATCCGATACTTCTTTAATACATAAAAAATGAATAAAGAAGAGCAGAAAAACAGATCCAGGATGTTCCTTATGTTATGCCACACGCATTGGTGTTTCTGTGTGGAGTCAAAAGGGTCTAACTCTGTGCCAGCGCATAACTATTGCTGTGTTAAAAATAATGAGAATATATATAGTATATATGTACAGGGGGTTAAATTGGGATTTGTTTTGTGGGGATGGTCTGTTAGGAGGGAGGGTTCGAGGGGTAACATGTTTAATCCTGATGACAGCAAAGCCACTGGTGTGTTTCAATGACATTTTGGACCTCTGATAGGATTTTATAAGTTTCAGCTTTAAAGCTGTGCCAGAGGTTGACCCAAACTTTAAAACCTGAACTTTAAATTATGCAAATCTATGAGTCTGACACCCTATATGCATTTGTTGTACATGTCATTATGCACAATTGATCAAACTTTGAAGGAAGTTATAAGACTCAACCTCCTTGACTAATTCTAGGCATAAGATAAGCTACCCAAAAAGACTCAGTTAACAAGAAAAACAACATACTTATTCAGCAATAGGCTATGTCTTATACATTAGCCATAGAGATTCCCTAAGCTGGTCAGCAGTTAGTTAAACAATCACTAGTAAGTAAGTAAGTAAGTTTATCTATAAAGCACATTTAAATTCAGCTCTAGCTGACCAAAGTGCTGTACAGATACATAACAAGAAGTCAATACACAATAAATAGCAAAAAAGCACAACATACAGTTTTTTTCAGTCACTAACAAGCATTTGTCCAATCAGTTGTCACATTTTCAAAACTCTAAACACAATTTGCATTGCATCGATCTTTTGTGGCCATACAATTCACATATTTCATGTCGTTTTCACACAATATGCAGTCAGTAAACACATTTCCACAATGCTTACATTTTCTTAACAGACAAGCTATACCTTCCACCAAAATTATGGATTGTTTTTGTAGTATTTACAAATGCTTACACACAACATCCCACAATAGCAAAAAAAATATTCCAAACCTTAGATACAGTATAAAAACCTTTGTATTGGGTAAATTGGGCCAACCACAGCTGATTCCAGTCTGGCTTAGGTTGTTTTTTCTTTTACATTGATACTTATACAGTAAAAAGAGGACTTTGAGGAGTGATGTTTTTGAAAACAGAAACAGACAAACACTGTAATGTCTGGACGAGGAAGCATAAAAGCAAGGGGCACATGGAGAAGAGCAGGCCCAGTGAGAGGTGCAGTGAGAGATGCAGGTGCAGTGAGAGATGCAGTGAGAGGTGCAGGAGCAGTGAGAGGAGCAGGGCCAGGGAGAAGAGCAGGCCCAAGGAGAGGGCAATGTAGAGGTGTAAGAATGCGTGGTGGTGGCATTCCAAGGGCTGCAAAAACAGTAGTCAGTGATGAAATTCACTGATTTCAGTAAGAGAGGCTGGTGAAAGTGTGCAGCCCAATTTTAGGAGGTTGCCTCCATTATACGCATCTTTCAACAAACCAACAGGTAAGTACTGTATTGCATTTTACATGGATTGTTTCTATTCTCACTTGACATGTCAATAAGGTCATACAGTAATGCATATGTGAAAATTTTTGTCCCTCTAAAGAATGCAACGTCTTCCACCCTCTGGGGGAAGAGGAAAGCTCCTCAAAAATGATCAAGATCAATACTGTAAAACTTTTTCTGTTCTATCATATTGTGTTTCTACTTTACCTCCTGTTGTCAAGAGTAAGGGGAAAAACTGCTTTTTACTGAAATGCTTTTGAATGTGAACATTGCTGTACATATGGACACACAGTTCCCAACCAAGACATTTAGCGTAAAATGTTTTGCATGCAAATACCTGTAAAACTGAAACATAAAAGTCTATGCCCCCCTTCTTCAAATCTTACCCTGGAGGTCCAGAGCACTTCATAGTTTAGCTCCAACCCTGATCAAACACACCTGAGCAAGCTAATCAAGGTCTTCATGATCACTAGGAAATCGCAAGTGGGTAAGTTTGATTAGGGTTGGAGCTAAACTCTGTAGTGCTCTGGACCTCCAGGGTAAGATTTGAGGAACCCTGGTCTATGCAGTTTTTGTAATGTCAACAATAGACAGTATTTGGAAACCTGGTGTACTTTAATTGATTGCATGTACCTTGTGAAGTGAAAAGAAGTGTTATTCTTTGAAAGAATAATTTCATTTTGAGTCAGATTTCCAGTGTTTTGGTAAAGTTATTATGTGCAGAGAAAGATTTATTCTATTTTGAAATGAAGAGTTAGTATTTATTTAACAAAATGTGTTTTTGAGAAGAAAATTATGCATTTGGCCAATTGTGTTTTGTAGGTGGAACTCTGTGTTAAGTGTTTAGAAAAATTATCTGAAGTATGGGTAAGCGCTTGTTAGCGATTGAAAAAAACTGTAATAAGTAAAATAAAAACATTAAAACAGAAAGAAAAAAATTATTAAGACTCAGCAGGAAAGGCCTGACGATACAGATGAGTTTTCAGTTGTTTTTTAAAAACCCCAATAGATGACGCGTTTTTTATACTGAGAGGAAGCTGGTTCCAGAGAACGGGCGCAACCATAGCAAAAGCTCTATCACCTTTGGATTTAAGCCTTGAGCGAGGGACACAGAGAAGAGATAGATCGTTGGACCTAAGAGATCTGGGTGCTGTATAAGGGTGAATGATTTCTGAAATATAATTGGGTGTTTTACCACTAAGAGCTTTAAAAACAGTTAAAAGAACTTTAAACTGTATTCTAAAATTAACTGGAAGCCAGTGTAGAGAGGATAGCACTGGCGATATGTGATCAAACTTTTTCTTACCAGACAGGAGCCTAGCAGCTGCATTTTGAACTAACTGTAGACGATTTAAAGAGGAGTGTGGAAGACCAACATACAGAGAATTACAGTAATCTAATCGAGATGAGATAAACACATGTATTACCTTTTCTAGATCCTTAAAGTTTAACATTGGTTTCAATTTGGAGATAGTTCGTAGTTGATAAAAACTGCTCTTGACAACAGTGCTATTTGTTTCTCAAATTTTAGTTCAGAGTCAAAGATGACCCCCAAATTTTTTACAGAAGACTTTACATAAGATGAATAAGGGCCCAAATTATTTCTCAGACCGGTGCAATTTTTTTGTGGACCAAAAATAATTACCTCAGTTTTGTCACGGTTCAATTGGAGAAAATTATTTTCCATCCATGTCTTAATGCTGTCCAGGCAATTTAATAGGGGCTGTAAAGAGGCATTGGATTTTAATGGGATATACAATTGTGAGTCATCAGCGTACAGGTGAAAAGAAATATTAAAACTTCGAATGATATTCCCCAGAGGTAGCATATACAAATTAAAAAGAAGTGGGGCTAAAATTGATCCCTGTGGAACCCCGTTAACAAGAGAAGCAGTCGTAGAGGAATACTGACCTATCGACACTGAGAAAGTCCTAGATTGGAGATATGAATGGAACCACTCAAGAGCTGAATCTCTAATGCCCACCTAGTTCTCTAAACGAGATCACAAAAAGGAGACAGTGAGATGGTCTTTCTTCCACTTTCTCTCAGCCTTCCGGCAATCTTTTTTTTTTTTTTTTTTTTTATTAAAGAAGGATAATGCAAAATACAATGATACAAAGGACAATGAATTTTAACATCCTTCAGTATATTTATATACTAACACACATAGAATACACCCTCCCCAGGCAGCATGGATACAAAAAAAAAAAAAACATAATTCCTGGTTACAGAAGCTTAACAAATACAATAAAATTAGGACCCGTGCATGGCTTCCATTATGTAAAGGAAATGAAAACCAGGCTGTCATTGGGATAACGCATATGTACAGCATAGGTTAACTAGTGGGTAGAAGAAATAAATAAGCAAACGGAAAAAAAAAACAAAAATAATAATAATAACAATAGAGGACAACCCCACTAATCAGGTAATTCTTTCAAACTTTTAAAGTATGACAAAATAGGATCCCATTTAATATAGAATCCCTCTGTAGATCCCCTGAGTGTGAATTTAATCTTTTCTAATTTTAAAAAGAACATTACATCCTCCAGCCAGGATGACACAGATGGAGGAATAGGAGCTTTACAGCTAAGTAAAATTCTTCTACGGGCTAATAAGGAGATATAAGCAATAACATTCTTTTGGGGTGTGGTTAGGGTGGTGTCCATATCGTCACTAGGAGTACCAAATATGGCTATTAAAGGACAGGGCTCCAGCGTCACCGTAAGGGCCTCGTTAATGGCTTTGAAAATCAATGACCAATAGTTCTCCAGTGAAGGACAGGACCAGAACATGTGTAACAGGTTGGCTGGGGAAAAGGAACATCTATCACAGGAAGCGTCTAGACCAGGGAATATTCTGGCTAGCCGCGCCTTAGTCAAATGAACCCTATGCAGCACTTTAAATTGTATAAGTCGTAGTCTCACTGAAGAAGAGGATGAGTGAATAGTTTTAAGTGCCTTTCCCCAGAAATCCTCAGATAGTTCTATAGCTAGATCGTCCTCCCATCTGGATTTGATCTTATCCAAATTGTGTGTTTGAAGGGACAGAAGCTGGGAGTATAAAATAGAAATCAACCCTTTATTAGTAAAACAAGAGGTGAGATTATCCAAAGGAGAGGAGGGGGCAAGATCTGGAAAGGGTGGGAATTTGTTTTTGATAAAACTACGAATTTGAAGGTATCTGAAAAAATGATTATGTGGAAGGTCATACAATCTTCTGAGATTCTCAAAACTGTTGAATACGCCTTCAGCATAAAGATCTTTAATACATTTCAAGCCCGATGTTTCCCAGTATCTAAATGATGAGTCCAGTATAGAAGGTGGAAATAAATGATTTTTGTATATAGGACCTAAAATTGATGCTGTTAGAAATTTATGGTGATTCCGAAACTGATTAAAAATTTTAAGAGTTGACAGCACTGTGGGGTTAGTTGTAAATTGGGAGGTTTTCATAGGTAAAGAGGAATATACCAAAGCAGGGAGAGAAGAAAGATTACATGTTTGTGCCTCAATTAGACACCAATTTGTATCTGGGCGATGAAGCCAGAATAATATCTTTTGAATATTTGATGCCCAGTAATAATGAATGAAGCTTGGGAGGCCTAAGCCACCTGCATCACAGGGCCTCTGAAGAGTATGTTTATTTACCCTAGGTATTTTATTTTCCCAAATAAAAGAAGATATATATTGATCAATTGAGTTGAAAAAAGACTTTGGTAGAAAAACTGGTAACATTTGGAACAGGTATAAGAATTTAGGAAGAATAGTCATTTTCACAGAATGTATCCTGCCAGCTAGAGTAAGGGGAAGACTATTCCACCTATTCAGTTCAGTTCTCATTTCTTTTAATTGAACTTTAAAATTAGCTTCAAACAGAAGGGAGAAAGAACGTGTCATGTTGATCCCAAGGTATCTAAACCCGTTGGGAGAAAAACGAAAAGGCAATAATTCTCGTTGAATTTGCAGAGCCGAATTATTAATGGGAAAACATTCGCTTTTTTCAAAATTTAATCTGTATCCCGAAAAGGCACCAAACCGATTTAGCAAAGAGATAATTAAGGGGCTGCTGGATACCGGGTCACTAACATAAAGCAAGAGATCGTCGGAGTATAAGGAGACACGGTGTTCGATGCCCCCCCTTATGATTCCATGAAACATCGTAGTGTTTTTCAAAACTATTGAGAGAGGCTCAATCGCTATGGCAAAGAGAAGTGGGGATAAGGGGCATCCCTGTCGCGTTCCCCGCGTTAGTGGAAAAAAGTCTGATCGAGTATAGTTAGTCCGAATGGATGCTAAAGGAGAGTGGTATAGTAGCTTGATCCAAGAAATAAAGGTATTGCCAGAGCCAAATTTTTTTAGTACTGCAAACTGATATGGCCATTCGATTCGATCGAATGCCTTCTCCGCATCCAAGGAAATAACTACCTCTGGATGCGGAGAACGGACTGGTATATACATTATGTTGGATAATCTGCGAATATTAGAAAAAGATTGTCTGTTTTTAATGAATCCCGTTTGGTCAATAGAATTTTAATGTCTGTATTTAAAAGTGATATAGGGCGATATGATCCACATAGGGTAGCGTCTTTATCTTTTTTGAGAAGAAGTGAAATTGATGCCTGCGAAAAAGTTGGTGGAAGAGAACCTGCTCCCATAGACTCTTTAAACACTTCAAAGAGAATGGGCGCAAGCTTTGTCTTAAATTTCTTAAAAAAGTCAATCGGGTAGCCATCAAGACCAGGAGACTTGCCACTTTTCATGGCCATTATAGCCACATTAATCTCTTCGAGTTCAAGGTCATGTTCTAACTCTACTATCTGATCTATTTGCAGTGAAGGGGTATCCAAATCGTTTAGGAAGTTATTCATATCCTCAGGGTCTGCCGGGAATTCTGAAGTGTATAGTGAGGAATAAAACGTTTTGAAAATGTTGTTTATTTCTTTCGGATTACAAGTCAAAGTTTGATTAGAGTCTTTAATCTGAGAAATAATCCGAGAAGCGGTTTGTCGTTTTAACTGGTGAGCCAAAAGTCGGCTAGATTTGTCTCCATATTCGTAATAAAAACCACGTGTCTTCATTATCAGATGTTCTGCATGAGTAGTGGATAGAAAATTAAACTTTGTTTGCAAGTCAGCTCTTTTCTTACGTAGTTCAGCTGTTGGTGACTCAGAGTAGTCTCTGTCTAAATCAATTATGGACTGGGACAGTGTCTGCAGTTCCTTTTTATGCTCTTTTTTAACATAGGATGTGTAAGATATTATCTGGCCCCTCAGGTAAGCTTTTAAAGTCTCCCAGAGTAATGAATAGGACACTGTGTCTGTTTTGTTTAGTTCCAAAAAGTTATCTATGTTACTTGAAATAAAGTCACAGAATTTATTATTAGATAAAAGTAGAGGGTTAAATGTCCAAAGTGGCTGTTCTCTAATATTCAGAGGGAAATACAGGTCTAACAGAATTGGTGCATGGTCAGATACGACTATAGCAGAGTATTCAACCTTCTTGACCATCGACATAAGCAAATTATCTATAAAAAAGTAATCTAATCTGGAAAAGGAGTGATGGACATGGGAATAAAAAGAGAATTGTTTACTCAGTGGGTTTAAAAATCTCCAGGGATCTACACAACCATTCTGTTTCATAAATAAAGAAAAGGTCTTTGCCATCTCTGAAGTGTTACTATTGATGTTAGATCTGTCAAGCTGAGGGTCGATAGCACAGTTTAAATCACCTGCAAATAATAAATGATGTGTATTAAGCTTGGGAATTAGCGAGAGGAGAGAATTTGCAAAATTAACGTCGTCCCAGTTGGGAGCGTAGACATTAACTAAAATCACTGGGACTTGAAAAAGAAATCCGGTCACAATAATGTAACGACCATTGGGGTCACAGATAGCCTCGGAAGATAAGAATTGGATTCTCTTATTAATTAAAATTGCTACACCTCGTGATCTGCTATTAAATTTGGAGTGAAAAATTTGGCTAACCCATACTTTACGAATTCTAATATGATCATCCAGTCTTAGATGAGTTTCTTGTAGGAACAGTATATCTGGTTTGTAAGATTTAAGATGGGAAAAAACTTTAGCTCTTTTAACAGGACCATTTAATCCCTTGACATTCCATGTCATTAGCCTCACTGGCTGACCTCGGTCTTCATTACACATGTAATAGAAATTAAAATAAAAATTATACACATGCAAGGGTTACAAAACATGTAGCAACTGTAGAATGTTAATAATAGAATTAAAATGAAAAGTGCCATAATAACTATATGTAAACACTGCTGCCAACCCCTCCCACTCCCACCCCTTATTCGAACAAAGAGAGAACATTATAAAGCCTAGATCTAAGACCCCAACAGGGACTGATCGCAGAAAGAAAGAAAAAATACAGAAGCTTCCGAAAAACGCTTATTAGCAACGGTAAAAAAAAATATATATACCGTAGGTGTAGCTCCCACGTAGAACATATATTGTAACAAAGTCATGTCGTCATTTCACATTTTTAATCAGCTAGTAGCTAAACAGGGTGTGATATTGTAGCCATAAGTCTTGTGCAGCATCGGGTTTTGCGTGTCAATATAGAGCCAGCACGTTAGCCTTCATCCCAGTGGGAACGATAAAACTCTTTAGCATCCTCTGGCGTGTTAAAGTAGCATACCTTCCCTTCATACGATACCCGAAGTCTTGCAGGGTACAAAAGACCAAATCTGACCCCTTTCCCGTAAAGTCGAGATTTCACATCATTAAACGCCGCTCGCTTTCTCCCAAGCTCGGCGCTGAAATCTTCGTGAAAAAACACCTTGTGACCCCGGAAAACCACCCCTCGCTGCTGCTTACTGAATCTGAGGATGCGTTGCTTGTCTAGGAAAAAATGAAAAAGGACCAGGAAAACTCTGGGTTTGGGGTTTTTGGCCTGAGAATTGTTGGTAGGGACAGGTCCGACTCGGTGGGCTCGGGAGAGGACAAGAGGGCTGGGGAAAAAATCCCTCCCCAGGACCTCTGTGAAAAACTCAGTCATAAATTTAACCGGGTCTGAACCCTCCAAACTTTCAGGGATACCCACCACCAGGGGCGTCGCTAGACCCCTTTTACTGGGGCACGTGTCCCAGTGTAAATCTTTTGTGCCCCGGTGTAAATCTCAAGTTTAAATTGTATCAGTTAACTAGTGCAATCCTTTACAAAGACAATCGCGGCAAAAACGGATCTATATGCAATGTAGTTACCCAATTTACGCTTGTAAAAGCGACAAAGCAGTCGCATTGACGCGTGCACTCACGTATCCATGTCCGCGCGTCTTTGCGTCATTAGCGCACAACCGCATTCAAAAGGTGACGCCACGCGAGTGAGTTAGCTTATGAAAACATGACGAGAATAAAGTAAGTTTCTAAATAATAATGCTAATCTTATTTTGACTCGATCATTATTGGCTTCTGTAGATGGAAATCAGAAATGTTTTGTGCAAAGCAGGGAAAGAGAAGCAGAAAGGAGAGATGATGAGTTTAAGGGAGGTAAGAGAAACTACATCCTCATCCTGTCAGGTCTCAAACATTAGAGATAAAATCTCAGGAAAACCTCTTGTCAAGTCTATAGAATTGCATTGTTGCTGAGAAAATCAACAGATGTATGTGATACTGTTCTGTATTTTCAGATATGAAATTAATATTTAGTTTACTAAAATATTAGACACATAACAGCAGTAACTATGACTGAGATTATTTAATATAGCAGGCATAAAATGACTGTTTTCTTAAAATATTCTTGTAAAAATAAGTTATTAATCATTGCTATCATTGTATAATGTAGAAAATATTTCTCTGCTGTCATTATTTATGCCTCCAAACATGTTAATAATGTTAGATATGATGAAGATTACAGTTGTATGTATCTTTTGCAGTAACTGTTGCTCTGTAGAATAATGGGTTAAGCAATTAAGGACATTATATAGAAGTGTTGCACACTTCTTGCACACAGTAGGCTTTCAAAAAAAGTCAGCAAAAAATGGGGGGCCTTTGCCCCAGTAGAGCTTTATGTCTAGCAACGCCCCTGCCCACCACTCTCAGGTTTGATCTTCGGGGTCATTTTTTTGACGTGTGCACCATTCTTACCTCTCTCTCTATCTCTCGTCTCTACAATGTGTAATGTGATCCTCCTGCGCATATGCGCGTTCTTGAGGTGACACGGAGCTGCGTAGTGATGTAGATTAACTAAACACATAGTGACAAAAACGATCGACGCGTCGTTTAAATGAGCGGTAAAACCCGGTTTTGTCGTGTGTGAAGCCTATGAATGAAAACATGTCATTATTTGCGTCAGTTCACATGCACCAGCGCAGCGCGTACACTGGCTCGGAGCAGAGCGAGACCTTCAGTCTGTGTACCGGGGCTTAGCCCCGGAAGGTCCTGGCCCAATTTAAACCCTGCATTAGGGATGGCTGCCGCGAAACTGACGTTTCGACACTGTGTCGAGATCCCGAAGCGTAGATGTTTCGAAACACTGCTCCGAAATGTGATTCGGAACACCCGTATGTCACGTGATGAAGTGATTCGAAACACCAAAGTCACGTGACTATGGCTAAACGAAGCGGTGCATTTCACAAGTGTTTTGAAAGGTGGCATACCTATCGAATCTGCATTGAATCTTAAAGCAGACATATCATGCTTTTAAATCTTTCCTTTTTACATATAAATCATCTATTTGCGGACTATATAAAGCGAAACTGCAATGCTTGGGTCTGAATTCCTCATTATTATAGCCCCACAGGCCCCCTTTCTACCCCTTTTCTGACGTGCATCTGAGAGCAACTCGTTTTGGTACTGTCTTTTTAAATGCATGTCATACCCTGCCCCCACTCCAGGTTGCAGAGGTGACACTCGGTTAAACTCCACCCCGTTCGGCCATTTTTGTAGTTTTATAGCAGAGATACGATTATCTAGCGGCACAGAAACTTTTTATTCACTCGTTATTCACAAAATGTCAGCAACGGAAGACTTGTCCATCCAACCTTATATGTTCGCGCCAGATTCGGAAATGGAACGAGATGAAAATGAAGACGACGAACCTGCAGAACAACGTCTTTATATGGAGGTATCGCAATGGTGTGTTAATGCCGTTTGTCAAACCGAAGGCTGCATACGTCATCAAGGCTGTCTTATTTCAGAATATTAACAATTATAAAGTTGACTATTTTTCTTAGTTAATTGTAAGTTGTTGTAATATGTTATAACTTAATCCCGGGTTGATGACCACATGCGACATCCGCAGGCTGCAGCCTTCGGATTGAGAAACAGCACTGCTAAACCATGACCACCGTGTACTTTAAAGTTATTTACAGCTTACCGAAGTGCTCTGCTCGTCGTCTCCAAAGATATAAGTAATTGACCCCTCAATCAGATGAAGTCTATCGGCAAATCCTACTTTATACTGGTGGAGGTTTGTGAAATAGTTATCCTTGAAGTGCTTCGCGCACAAAAAAAAGACATTTCCGTGAGAAATAAAACTCAACCAGGCACAGGTTCAACAATCGAACATTTTGATTTACTCTCTCGTAACTTCTGCATCCTTGAGCTTGGACTACAATATCGCAGTGAGAAATTGAAAATGGCGGATTGCTCGTAGTGTTGGGCTGGGAGTCGATGTCCTTATTTGGCAGTTCCGCTGCAAATACTGTGACGTAATTGTTCAAAAAACATAATAGATAATAGAAAAATCAGAACAGGTTGGAAAATATGACCAAAACAGAATATAAAGATATCAACAAAGCACCTGAAGAGACTAATTTCAACTTTTATGTACTTCTAAACACTACAAATATACAACAAAATGCATTTAAGAGCTAAGAAAGTGGATTTAGCATGATATGTCTCCTTTAAACTGACAGGGTAGGAAACAAATCTGACAATACATCATAGATGCGTTTTTGCCAAGATCAAATAATTTAAATTACTGAAAAGAAGTAATTTTTCCTCATTTGTATGTAACAGTTAGGCTACTTACAAAAAATTGCATGTCAGCAAGAAGTGTCCCTTGTGTGAGAATTTTATGTAAAAAAGAAGCTGGCTGAGTCCATCAACACAGAACAATTTATATATTTGAATAAAGATCTTTATATGTAAACAATGTGGCATATTATGGCTTGATATATTTTATGAAGCTCTTATTATTTATTTGGTATATCTCTATTCCATTTTTTTTTACAGTTTTTCTCAGTCGCTTTGGTACAATTCTCAGATCAGAATTGAAATTCTCAAAACTGCTTGTTCAATTCTCACATCATTGTGTCACTTGTGCACATCAAAAAAGCAGTTTCTCATTTCTTTGAACAAGTTGCAAATGCTTTGGTACATCCATGCAAATGATTATGTACAATTCTCTGCTTTTTCCTACATTATCAGTTGCTTATGTCATGTTGATCAAAATGTATTATAATGGGTCTCTGTTGAATAGTCTCACTCCACACAACATTTAGGCATTGGTTCATAGTATAAGTCTTTACTTGCAAAATGGTTGAACAAGTTCTCATAATACAGGGTTTGGTCAAACATATTTCCTTACATTTCCATGTCCTGAATTGGTAAATTGCTCGCAGGTGAATCTTGACTTTCTCTAACAGACAGAAACGTCCCCCAGCAAGCAAAAACCGAGACGTTGAAATGATGGCTAACTATAGACCCAATAGTAACCCACTTCTACCCTAAATAACCTTGAATTTGGTTACATGCCATTTTTGCCAAAATAACTTGAAGATATGATATTCCAACATGTAAGCAAAGTGTGTTCAATGTGTTTGCTTTCATTTCTTTTACATGTTCTTATTGTTCTAAAAGTAACGTTATATGCATCATCTATTCTTGGGCTATGGTTAGACATCTTTTAGACATCCGTCATGTTCACATTTCTACTTTTGTTTTTTTTTCTCTTTATGCTATGCAGTGCTTGCAGTGCTGTCTTTATCTTTCTTTATGGGAATGACATGGTCTTTCAACGAATTACAGTACAAACAGTAAAAGCGTAAATGTAAATTTTGTCCAGTCTCTTGCAATCAAACTCACACATAACTTATAGTAAGTGTAACTTACAATTTACAATACTTGTCGTCAAAACTTTAGCCATAGTTTACATCAGAACATCACTTCAGAGTAAACTGTTATATTGACAACATGACTAAACAATTTGACTGTCTTATCCGTACACAATGACACAATGACTTGTTATTCTGATGGCACTGACATGTTCATTGACACAGATTTTTAATTTTGAGAGATGAACTAAGTATTTTGAGTAAAAGAGTAGCTTTTGCAGGTTATCCATGATGTTTTGCTATTTGTACAAATTGTTGTGAGAAATGCACTTACTGTTTTGCAAATTGTGAGTATGATTCGAGAAATGTACCAAAGCGACTGAGAAAAACTGTAATCACACCTGTGAATTAAATAAACTTCCCCACGAACACCCGTATTCTAATTTGTATAATTCCCTCCCATCTATACCCTCCAATTTAACCAAACCTACCTTTACCGAGGAGTGAAGGAGATACAAGACCTACAGCAACAGGTCACATCAGTACAAATGGCACGAAGAAAGCGAAATCACCTATGCCGATATACAGCCACAGGTCACATCAGTACAATGGCACGAAGAAAGCGAAATCACCTGTGCCTATATAGCTACGTGATTGCCTGACGTACGCAACCACGCACCTGGTGCAATCTGTCCGCTCTTTTAAAGGGCTACGCCAACTATTGTTAAAGGGGCAATCCCACTACATTAGACTAAGGTATAACTTACAATTTACAATACTTGTCATCAAATCTTTAGCCATCCAGAAAAATTTTTTCCCTCCAGAGTAAACTGTTATAATGACAACATGACTAAACAATTTGACTGTCTTCTCTATACACAATGACACAAGAATGTTCATTGACACAGATATTTAATTTTGAGAGATGAACTAAGGATTTTGAGTAAAAGAGTGGCTTTAGCAGGTTATCCATGGTGTTTTGCTATTTGTACGAATTGTTTTGAGAAATGCACTTACTGTTTTGCAAATTGTGAGTATGATTCGAGAAATGTACCAAAGCGACTGAGAAAAACTGTAATTAAATAGACCCGAATACCCTTATTATCAACAATTGTGAGCCTAAGCTCATGTAGTTGTCAAACAGATGTTAAAACAACAACAACATTTTTTATTTTATTCTGATGATGTAGCGCATGCATTTGCCGGGTTTGATCCTAAGATCTTTGCATGAGAGTCGAGAATACTATCCACTCTCCCATTCTATCACTTGTGTGTCAATCAAACAACATGTGAGATACAATTTGTCAGCGCTCGTCTAAAATATTGCCAAGACTGCTTTATGTAAAGACATGCAAATGACCGCTAGGTGTCACTGTGGAGGCGGTTTCAGATTGATGTTTCGAAGCCTCGAAACATACGGCACAATTGATTCAACTGTTTCAGTGTTTCACAAAGCCTCGCTCTGCCCACCACTACCCTGCATATGTATTAGAGTCCTGATCGGAAGGTAACAACCGATTCCGATCGAGTCTGGAACCACGTGATCGGGGCCGATTTCCGATCACGTGATCGGATCGGGACATCCCTACTTTCTAATAAACTTGTTATATTATAAATGTTTAGAACTCTAATATGATTATTTCTCGTATTCCATTCTAGGCTTAATGTCAGTTTTTTTTTTACGCATATTAACTTCAGCATTATGATCCTATTAAAATCTTGCAGACAGAAATGCTATTTTTACAGTAAGTACCACTAACTGTAGATCTGATATGCATATTTGCTTTATAGCACTATGAATAACAATATGAATATAACTGATCATAATTACATTTCTTCTGACAATGACTGTAAGTATTGGTTATTTACACCTAATATAATATTACAGGAATTAATTTAAACATTTATTTGGACTATTTTTAAAAAGAAGCCAAACAGTAACCATTTGGTTAGTACATGCTGATACTGTATTTTTCCTGCAATTCTGTGCATACAAACAGAGAGAAACAGTATAACAATACACACAGAATAGCTTACTGACTCTGCTTATAAGAGGACCAGAACTGTTGTTTAATACTTTAATATAATCACTTTTTAACATTTTTAGACAACTGTAAATATACATTTACATTAGCTCTCTCCGCCAAGCATCAGTTTGCAGTTTTGTATTTAGTTTAGGCCTAAGTGTTGCATGTCTGGATGCAGATGGAGACGGCAAAGAAGACCTACCACATGGCCTGTAAGGAGGAGAAATTGGCTGCTAGCAGAGAGTCTGAAGCATCTGTCGCGCCAGACCAGCAGAAAAAACTACATGAGAAGACAGAGAAATGCAAACAGGATGTGCAGAAGGTGAGATAACCAATGAAGATGTTTGTTTTTTTAAGTTTTCATTGTTTATTAAAATTTTATTAAATCACACACTAGTACTGTATGTAGTACACACACTTGTATATACAGGTATTTATGTGTCTGCAACTCAGTTATATAATGGTCATGTACAGGCCAGCTGACAGTCTTGCCTGGGCCCAGGACAAGATAATCTTAGAGCCCCCCCCCCCTTACTTTTTACTGGTAACAATACATTTGGCATTATTAGATTCAGGACCCACGAACATTGCATATTATACATTGTATAAAACATTTATATAGTAGTTAAATGTAGTACTGACACTGTATACTGACACAAAATATCATATAATCACGTATGAATTATGAACAGACTATTGGAAATATCAGTAAAACAACTTCAGCTAATATTATGCCGTGTTTGGACTAAAAATTGAATAAATATTACCCCTCTCTTTAGAAATTTGAAGTAAACATATAAAATCAATCAATATTTCTCCAAACATGCATGCCTTTGAACCAAAAGCCCCAAAGGGATATTATTTTGTAAAGAGCTTTCATGATGAGCAGGCATTAGATTTTTCTCAATGAATGCGACTGAGGAGCCCTGCATTTCAGCCCAAGCCCAATGAGGGCTGTCAGCCCCGACCTTTTTACAACCCTCGGGTCGGGTTTCGGGCGAATTTTAACGTCACAGCTGATACACGGGTGGACCTCGGGCTTATTTAGGCTTCTCCATCTTTTTATATTTTTCAGTTTAATTAAAATAACCTTTTGACAGACGATGATTGCAAAACAAACGTAGTAAGACTTTTAACCTATAGCACGAGTCCGCTATAAGCACAGCCAGCCACACATTTACAATGCAGCTGTTGTGTATTTAACAGCAGGACCTTCAGCGCACCGGGAAAAAATATTAATGGAGTACTAGATTAAAACCTTGGATCCTGCGCATAATCTATGCAAACAGCATCCAAGACATAATCTATAATATATATATATATATATATATATATATATATATATATATATGTATGTATAGCGAAGTTATAAGATAAGGCAGGTTGCATGTTTATTCGGTTTCATGTTTATTTCGTTTCGTTTTGTAGCTATAGCCCTTTTCATTTTTTTATTTCTGCACCCGTTGCAGCTGCGAGCAGCAGAGCAACCTGCCTCCGCTTTTTAAAAATAGTGTGTGTTGATAATAAACGTTTAAACTAACACTGTGATATGCTGAAAATATATATTTTATATAGTTGTTATTATAGGCAAGTGAATTGTTGATTTGAGAGTTCAATTCATCAAACATGTCGTCAACTTGCTGTCGGCTGCTAACCGCTTGTTGGTTATCTAAAAAAAACTTTAACAAACAAAAATACTTTAAAATGTAAATAAAAAAAGCCCTGAATTAAACTGGACCAACATGAACCAACAGATAATGGATAATGTGCTGTCACGACCATAGAGTTTTATATAAAATACATATATTACTGTCTACAGTGTAACAGTAAAAAGAAAAGGCTTCTCATAATGAATTTAGCGTATATCAAAATGATTTCATCTGTTTACAATATATATTTATCTTGTAAACGGATTTGAAATAATAAATAATTGTCGCGTCACTTAGCAATAGAGACGATAGAGATCTCATTATCTTCTCCGCGGTAAGTTTTATTTTAAATTCAAGTTTTACATATTTAATAGTTTGTGCTTTCTCTCATAAAATTTGGTGTGTTCGAGATCATCCGGCGCTGCGCAGACCGATCGGCGAGGTTTGCCGCTTGCAGTCGAGGGAGGAACTGAAGACGGAGCCGTCAAGCCGGACACCTGCTGCTTGCCGTAGTGACGTGTGCGCCGTGTTTCCTTGTTATAATCATGAATGAAGTGAATTAGATGCTGAATTTGATAAAAACAAACCTTTTAATAAAAAGTTGCAACCAGAAACATTTTATATAGTATATTTTAATTGCTGCTTATACTGTATACCCGAAAATAACGGGAAACAAGACTATATTATTAAAATACCAATAGAGTTTATTATTTTCATTTTTATTTTATTACACGACACAATATAACATATTTATACATAATAACGTGTTTTCCCTGCTTTAAAACATGAATTTATAATGTTTATTAGTGGAATTAACGGTTGGATTAAACTTGAGACGCACGTGATCGTTGTCATCAGTGAGGCGACCAATCACGTAAAGCTGTGTCGTCATCACAACTCCGTGCAGCCACTCTGAGCTAGCCGGCTACTCTCGAAACGCTCTCGCGGTACTTAAAAACCACATGATACAGTCACGTGCCTGGAGCGCCAGCTGAAGTCGGACAAAAATACTAACCGGAATGCACTACTTCAAGTCAGCCACCGATCGGTCTGCGCAGCGCCGCATGAAGTCGAACACACCTATTAACCTCACAGCAAACGGGGACCAAGATGGAAGCCCGAGAAGAGAAGGCGGACGGCGTTTGAACTGGGAGCTGATCGGTTGACTCGGGAACGCGGAACACTGCAATAAAAGTTGTATGGTTAAAACTGTCAATTTAAAACAACACGGAAATTTGACAAAGGATCCTGGAAGAAAAGCATGTTTATCAGCTGGAGGTTGGAAACGTGGAGAATTAACAAGAATGGGAAAATCAAGTGATAAGAAGAAAGTGATGGCGGGTAAACACAGCTGTGTTGTGAATGGACCAGAGTGGGGAGCATATAATATAGTGGATAGTGATGATAGCATGGAAACAAGCCAAGGAAGTGGAACAGTGAGGGGAAAAAGGGGAAATAATTTTGATGGGATTAGTGCAAAGAAATCTAGGCCTAATCGAAGTTTTGAAAAAGGGGTGGGGGTGAGTGATCAAGGTATAAAATTTAAAATTGTTCTGAGATTTGGCGAGGATAAGGGAATTTCATCAATAAGTCCAGTGAAATTGACAACTATTTTGCGAAACCAAATTGGCGATGTACATGTGGCAAAGATTTTGAGAGATGGGAATCTACTGATTGTTTGTAGGAATGAAGAACAGAGGGAGAAGGCAGCGGATCTACCGGGGTGGCACGGGGTGGCAGTTGCCACCCTAAATAAAAGCATTGCCACCCCATATGCCACCCCAGTGCTGGTATCCTAATATATGTAATATATACCTGAGTAGGCTCTTTTAACCAGAAAGGCAATGTAGTTTTTCTCTGTGTGTGTTGAGGGGTGGGAGACACATATCTGACGATGATTGGTGTGTGTGTCTTAGAGGGGGTGGGACAACCACATAGCTGATGATGATTGGCTTAATTTCCATCATTAGCCAACCAGAGGCAGCAGAGTTCATACACAAGCATGCACAGTCATTCCGAGCAGAAAGTCTTTTACAGTGTAAAAAAAGTCTGCGCAGTCTTGCCAACTTGGTGACTTTGTCGCTAGATTAAGACACTTTTTAGACCCCTTTAGCGACTTTATTAAAAAAGCGACACGGATCTAGCGATCTTTTCTGGCGTGGTTGGAGACTTTTGAAAACTGCCGTGAAAGGATGCATCGCCCCATCCAAGGCACTCACACGCAGCCCGATTCTCGCGCTGCAGTCCATCCTTTCCGAGTCGCACAAACCCGCAACAACAGAGCGATGGCAAGTACAACGATCTCAAAACAAAGGTAGTGGACTCAAACACAAAGTATAAAAAGCACAAACATTACTTTTCCATCGTTGCGGTGAAAGGCAAGAATGATTATGAACGTGCAACTTATGCCCATGAAGAAAGAGTCTCTTCACGTCTGTAGCAAGTAATTCTGATCTAATGAAGCACCTCACATCATCACATGCTGCCAAAACATTAGTGGTTTCTCTTTAGTGTTTTAAAGTGATTAAATTGAGCATCATATCAGCAAATCAGAGTACTGAATACGGTCATATTTTACAGATAAATGTTGCATCAGGATAAAAATACAAAAATTAAACTGTTAATTGTTTAATATTGCCTGAGGTAGTTGCTTGGTAGTTAAAACAACTGAACTGCAGGTTTGTGTAAGCAGTAAATATCTTTTAAGCAGTTCTTTCTAGAGTTAGCCCGTCATGTCTTGTTAGCTACTGCAGCAATCAAAATATTCCATACGTGCATATGAAATCACTCGTTATGATATAACTTATTCTAATGTTTTTGTTTGTCTTCATTAAGGAGACAAAACTATTCAGTGTTGTGTATGTTTAGAAAGCTTGAAAGACAACTTAATGCTGCATTTTCCATGATACTATGAAAAGAAAGACTGATATCTATTTTTTTAACCAAAAAGAATAGAAAAATCAAATACTATGGGAGTGGAAGGTACAAATAAAACAGAAAATATGTTGTGGAAGGGAGAGGAGTAGATGAAGTCAGAAACATAGAAATGGATGGTGAAGAGCTAAAAGAAGTGAAAAAACAGAAACAATCCACCATGAAGTGAGTGAAAGGATTAAAGAAGAGGCTTATGAGAGAAAGAGATGTGTGCCTTTCAAATATGTTTTACATTAATATAAACTAGGCAAACCTATTTTATTTATATAACAGTCTTTATGTTCAACCTTGCTCATCATGTTTACAGTCAGTGTTTTTAGGTATTGGTAAGATGTATGTATTAACTTAGTATTAAGACAAAGGGTGCTACAGTAGAAATTCTAAAGGTAGCTGCTTGGGTACTTATAGGTATATTTGTTGTTGCATTTTTTTATGTTATAAAAATTTGAGGTCCAGTGTATACACCGAATATAGTATATACAGTATATAATTTCTTGTATCCACGACAACCATCCAAGGATGCTTACCTCATTGCCACCCCTCGTAGTTCTCATGCCACCCCCTTGCCACCCCATAAATAATTTTCTAGATCCGCCCCTGAGAAGGCTGGTAGAATGAAGGAAGTCGGACCTTTCAAGGTAATAAATACAAGTTGTGTTGAAAGGGAAAATAAATGGAGTAAAGGAGTAATTTGGGGAGTACCAATAGGAGTCTCTATGGAGGAAATTAAATCAAACCTGAAAGGAGGTATTCTGAAAGGTGCTCGGCGGATACAAATAACTCATGAGGGAGTGAGGAAAGATAGTGAGTATGTTGTGCTTGACTTTGAGGAGGAATCACTTCCCAAAAAAGTGATGTTAGGATTTTTGAGCTACACTGTTAAAGAATACATTCCAAAACCAATAAGGTGTTATAATTGTCAAAGATTTGGACATACAGCTAAAGTATGTAAAGGCAGAAGGAGATGTGCTAGGTGTGGAGAAGATCATGAATATGGGCAATGTAATCATGAACAGTTAAAATGTTGTAACTGTGGAGGAAATCATAGTGTGGCTTATGGAGGATGTGAAGTGATGAAAAGGGAAAGGGAAATTCAACAGATAAGAGCCCAGAATAAGTTAATTTATGCTGAAGCTGTGATGATGGTGAATCCAAAAGAAGGCAGCAATGGAACAAATCAAGTATAGAACCAAGTTGCAAGAGAAAAAGAACTGGCAAATACAGAAAAGGTTTTGGTTGATTTAAAGAAATTAGTAATTTTCATTGCAGGTGTAGTTAATGCCACAATGGAGATTAAATCAAAGACAGAAAGAATACAAATAATTGTCAAGGCAGCCGTACATCATTTAAACATCCGTGGATTAACATGGGAGGAAGAAATGATCTCAGTGTTCAGGAAAGTCAAGATCAGGCATGGGTTGGACAGCATTAGTAATGATCCTCTTGATGCAATGGAATGCTGGAAGTTTGTTAGCCAATGGACAAGAATTTAAAAAGTATATAGAACAGTTATCTTGCAAACCTAGTGTTATTTGTGTTCAGGAGACATGGTTGCCCATACGGAAATGTAATATATGACATATATGTCCCTATATCAAAACCGATCTTGGCATATATGTTACATATATATGCAATATATTAATATCACATATATAGATCCTCTGGATATATGAATATATAGGTTTAAAACATATATGAAATACTCATATTAAAATGTATATAAATACATATATTAATATCACATATATAGATACTCTTGATATATGAAGATATATGTTTTAAACCTATATGAAATACTCATATTAAAATGTATATAAATACATATATGAATATCACATATATAAATAATCTTGATATATGAGATATATTTTTTAAACCTATATGAAATACTCATATTAAAATGTATATAAATACATATATTAATATCACATATATAGATACTCTTGATATATGAAGATATATGTTTTAAACCTATATGAAATACTCATATTAAAATGTATATAAATACATATATTAATATCACATATATAGATACTCTTGATATATGAAGATATATGTTTTAAACCTATATGGAATACTCATATTAAAATGTATTTAAATACATATATTTAAAATATGTATATGTATGAATTCTTATATGGGTTTGTATTTTACAACCATATAAGATGGATTTTTACATGATACTGTATGCTCCAACCATATGATATCAATATGTTTTATGTCTAGATTTCTAAAACAACATAGCCTATATAGGTCTGTAAATATATTGTTTAAAAATTATTAGGGTCATAACATTATAACCCTGCCTAGTTTCAAACTGCATGCATTTGGCACAATACTATACTTTTATTATGGAGTTATACTCCATGGGGGCGGTTTCCCGGACAGATAGACTAGTCCTAGACTAAAACATTTTTAAGAGCTGTCCAAACTGAAAACAACTTGCACTGACATATCTTAAAATACATCAGGGCCCTTTGTTTTGCCTCAAAATGCATACAGGTAATGTTTTTAGTAAGGCATGTTTGTTAAAACTAGTTATATTTCCTAATTAAACTAAGGCCTAGTCCTGGATTAAGATAATCCCTGTCCGGGAAACCGCCCCCATATTACTCAATGTACAAGCTAGAAATTAAGCTCTGCACAGCACAGGTCTACTAAAGGGTTAATGGTGCCACATGGTGATCAACAGTAAAAATGACAAATTTGACCTCTTTGCAAAAGGAAAAACCACCAACATTAAAAAATGCATGATAACAAGGTGTCATTGCTCTGCAATCAAAAAATGTGGTTATAATGGAAGTCAATGGGGCAAAAACAGCCACTAACAATAAATGAGGAAGAAAACAATAATCAAAAGCCAATGTTTTTACTTTATATTTGACATGCCCAAGACTGCGAAAAAGGTTAAAAAAATCCAGTCTACAATCACTTTTTGTATTTAAAATTTGTCATTTAGATTTTCCCCAAATCCACTTATGAACTTGGCAATTAAAGAGTTAAAATCATGGAATTTTTGTAAAAATTTGGTAGTTTTGATCAGAACTGACTAACAAATTTATGCAAAAAAAGTGAAAAAATAATCTGATACATTTTTACAGATGTTTAATTTAGTGGATGTATTAAATTTGAACAATGCACAAGGGTTAAATTTGCACTGTGTACCCCGCATAAAATAAAAACAGGAGGAATAATAAAACGAACACTGTAAAATACAAGCTAAACAGCGCCTACTTCAGTAACACACAAATAGCTTAAGTTGTTTACCACTCCCATCCAACTGCTGGGTGGATCAGTGGATAGCGTGGACGACTTTCAACGTGAGGACCCGGGTTCGAGGCCCGACTGGACTCATCAGGTACATTACAAATAATAAATTGTGTTTGTGTGTTAAGTTGTGTGAATGGGTTGTACGGCCTACCTGTGGTCTGAAACATGCGAAAAATAGATAAAAACCACAGTTCAAATTTAATTATTTTATGATATATGATAAGTATATGTATGCAACATATATTAGACATATATGTGAAGTCATGTATGTCACATATATAAATAATTATATAGATGACATATATGTCTATGTATGTTTTTTGCACACATAGACATATATTTGTATGGCATAGACATATATGTCAATATATGAAATTGTTCCATTTTCGAATAGGTGTCATATATGGTTGTACATATATGTACATATATGTTTCTACTTTATATTACCATATATTTCATATAGGGATATTTCATATATTCACATATATTACATTTCCGTATGGGTGAGACCACATTTGGATTTTAGATTAAGTGGATATAATTGTGTTAGGTGTGATAGGAGGGAAGGAACAAGAGGGGGTTGTATGACATTTATTAGTGAAGATTTAGCATTTAGAGAGATAGAAATAGGAAGGGAGCATGAATACTTAGGGCCCTATTTTAACGATCTTAGCGCATCGTCTAAAGCGCACGGTCTAAATGGGCGTGTCCGATGCCACTTTTGCTATTTTAACAACGGGAAAAATGGTTTGTGCGCCGAGCGCAGGGTCGAAAAGGGTTGTACATATTTTCCTAATGAGTAATGGGTGTGTTTTGGGCGTAACGTGCAGTAAACCAATGAGAGACTCAGCTATCATCCCCTTTAAAAGCCAGTTGCGCTGTCGCTGTGCGTAATCCCTATTTAGATAACGGACCTTGTAAACTGAAGAACTAAGCGGAGGAAGAAGGCCACCAGTTTAAGAATAATGTTAAAAAAGTGTTGTTTTCATTTTTATTGAATTTTTTATTATTAAAACCTTTAAAAGCCTTTTTCTTAGTCATAGAAGTACAAATATCAGGCTTTGAATTGCTGTCCTAAATGTATTGATATCTTACATAATCAATGTAATCGCATAAAATGATTAGCAAATATGCAAGAAAAGGTTTGTATTCTAAAAATACAAACAAAAGATAAAGGATTTACAAACGCGCAGAGAGCCGAAGCGTTTCAGCACTAGAACAGCGCCATATGGCCGGGATTTTTTACAAAGCATTATTTAAAATGTTTCTCATCTTACCATATCCACAGGTACAGTGTCATCATGTACAATAAATCCGTAAGATAGCATTTAAAAACGTTTAAAAATAGATGCATTTGTTTAAAGCAAAGCATTTATTTACTTACCAGACTGCAGGTGAAGCAGCTCTTTGTGCCTTCTAACGTCTCATAATCTGTCCTCATTTATGTCCAAGAGATTCAATAGTAATCTTTTACATTCAATCCTTTAATCTTTCATATTTAAAAGCATTTTTGTGCTGCTGCGCATTCATGTACCTTGTGATAAGCAAACCCGCATTGTCCTCCCGTGTATAGGCGCATTTTACTAATGCGCTCTTTAAATAACATAAAACACATATATTTTAGTTGCCTCAAAATAGCAACGCGCCAACAATGCGCCTGAACACACCTCGTTTTCAGACCAGAACGCCCATGGGCGCAAAAGGGGGCGCAAATGCATTTGCTATTTAAACAACGCGGCGCTAAACGTGAAAATTAGGGTGGAAACTAGCGAAAGACACTTGCGTCGCGCATTGCGCCGGGTGTAAAATAGAGCCCATAGTCATAGAGATCTTGACGAAGGAAGGAGAGCTCATTATTATTAATTATTATAATCCTTGTAGGAAGTTAGACCTAAATGAGTTAATGCAAATTCAAGGAATATGGGAATAAGAGAGTGATATGTGGGGATTTTAATGCGCATAGTACATTGTGGGGAGGAACAAAAACAGATGTAAATGGAGGTGTGATTGAACAACTGTTAGAGGAAAAAGACTTGGTGTGCTTAAATGATGGAAGAAGAACCAGATTGGATGTACATACAGGAAATATGTCAGTATTGGATTTAACTTTAGTATCAAATGGTTTAGCAGGGATATGTGAGTGGAAAGTAACCTATGAAACAACAGTGGGAAGTGATCATTATCCGTTTTTTTTTTTTGTAGAATATTAATACTTAAGCAATATCGCTCGAGTAGGAGTGTGATATAGCTCTATATCATCACGGCTGTGATTAGGCCAGAGGCAATCACAGCCGTGATGATATAGAGCTATATCACACGACTCCGAGAGCAATATTGCTTTTATACAACAGTTCGACGGCACACGTTTGAAAAACAAAAACTAGAAAACAACAACGGAGTTATTTTAAAAGCCTCTTTGTTTGAGAACTACCACGGATTTGAGGGCTGCCAGAATGACAGGTAACACTTTCGGCTGCTTTGAATCTCATAATAACTCAATGGACGGATAGGCGTTTCTTTATATTAACGTTTCTTGGTCACAAAGTGTAGTTTTAAGATTAGTTCAGTCGAGAATATATATTTATTATATTTAAATCTACAGTCGATTAGTAAAGATAGCGCCTGTTTGAACGTTTGCTTAGTGAGATTCGGTACGTATGAGAACCAAAGCATGAGCGGACGTCAGTGTTCACTCGCCCCGCTGACCACCGCCCTCTCTGGGCTACATCTCTGTCAGGGATTCCCTGGCTCTTATATTCGCCTTGTTTGTTTTTGATGGTCAAAATGAGATAAAATCAGCAGTATTTGGTGTCATGATAAAACTATTACTTATTTTCTTATTCATATTTAGTGTCTTTTGTGTGGTTATTGTTTTGGCGCGAGGTAAAAGTTAATAAAACTATACTTATATAATGTTACTATTGGTTTCCCATTTACTCTTAACGCGATACGAGCACTCGATTATTATTAAACTTTGTTCTTGTCAGTACTATATAAAACTGTTTTTATAAGTGTCAGAGAGATGTTTTTGCATGCTGCTTATAAATATACCAGTGGCGATATTCTCATAACATGTTTTAATAGTCACGTCACGATTAAATAAATGATCAATGTCCACATTTAAAAGCTGCGATGCTTACCTGCAGTTCCATGGTGTTTTCGCGTTCTGATAAGAGATATAGCTCCAGAAGAAAAACCGAGTGTTTACATTCCTCTTTCCAAGTGTCCACACGATGTGACAAGACATTAATCCCATTAAGTTTAACGTAACATCCAAGAGCGCTGATCTTTGACGGAATAATAACTTCCGATTGGGGATTCACAGAATGATTTATGAGCTAGTGAACTAATAAGACACACGGAGAGTGTTTAAAAACAGCGCGTCTGTGTTTTTCCATTAAGAGATGAGCCTGTTTAGGACCTCCATTCACTAGGTGGCGGAATGATACGAAAGGTGAAGCGGTTACAGTGCCGTTATCAGGACAATATCGCATAGCTCTTAGCCAATCAGATTCGAGAACCAGAAAGAAGGGTTGTATAAAGGGAAATAAACAACAGGGAGAAAGAATGGGGAGATGGATGTTTGATCGTGCTGAATGGAATGTATTTAGTTTTATTTGTGAGAGTAAAATATTCAGTATAGATTTAAATGAGGAGATTGAGGAGATTGATAAAAAATTGAAAAAGGCATTGCTTGAAGCTGCTAATGAAACAATTAAGTAATGGACAAATTAAGAGGAAATTGGTTCCTTGGTGGACAGATGAATGTAGTACAGCACTTAAAGAAAGAAATAAGGCATTAAGAAAGTTAAGAAGAACTCATAATTATCAAAACTTAATTCAATATAAGCAAAGGCAAGCAAAGGTTAGGCAAGTTATACGTAGTGCAAAAATAAAAAGTTGGCAGACATTTTGTAATTTGTAAGTTGGCAGACAAATTTGTAGATCAAAAAAAAAAAATTTGGGAGAAAGGAAAGTTACCTACTGAATGAAAGAGTCAGTCATTATTCCTATTAAGAAACCAGGAAAGGATCCATCAAATCCAAAGAATTATCGACCAATAGCATTGACATCGCACATGGGAAAGATAATGGAAAAAATGATTACGGGGAGAATAGAATTTTAATATGTGGTTTGAGAAGAGGAAGAGGAACTATGGATCCCATTATATGTCTAGAAACAGATATTAAGAAAGCCCAGATAACAGTGGCGGTTCTAGACAAATTTCACTAGGGGGGCCAAGGAGGGGCCAGTGTTTTTACCAGAGGGGCACATAAAAAAATGGCAAGAAATTAGATTTAAAGATTATAGGGGTGGTTACAGGAATAAGTTTAAGATAGGACTAGGCCTTAGTTTAATTAGGAAATATAACTAGTTTTAACATACATTATACATTACTTGTGTGCATTTTGAAGCAAAACAAAGCTGTATTTTAAGATATGGCATTGCAAGTTGTTTTCAGTTTGGACAGCTCTTACATTTATTTTAGTCTAGGACTAGTCCCTTTCCGGGAAACTACCCAGTAAACTTTATTTTACTTTACAATCATATACTTTTTTATTTAATACAAGAGTGAGTGCAGGTGCAAAAGGGGAGCTGGGCTCTTTTCTAAAGCCCCCAACTGAAAAGCATGCAAGCCTACTCAAACTTTATGAAATGCAAACTTTTATAAAGACAAACGTTTGTTTTAGTTTACATATAAACACACATTGCTAGACAGTTAGGGACCACAATCTAATCAACATTTAAAATAATATTTATTTTAAATTGTAAACATTTTTATATGTAACATTTAATTATATTCCTCCAATTTTATACACGTATATTTAAGAGCATAATTATAGCGCTTTTTACAATGTGTAAACTTTAAAAAGTTAGCGAGATGTTGGTTTTGCCAGATGTTGATGAGCAGTGATGGGAATAACGGCGTTATAAGTAATTGGCGTTAGTAACTGCGTTATTTTTTTCAGTAACGAGTAATCAAATAAATTACTGTTTCCCCCGTTATAACGCCGTTATCGTTACTGACATTAAAATGCTGCGCATTACTAAAATTGATCTTACTTTAGTGATTTTCAGCCGCGTATGCTCACTCTCTCAGCCAAACACTGTTTTTCTCTTGTGTGTGTTGTTAGAAACATAACGAATGATGATTGGCTTAATTTCCATCGGTAGCCAACCAGAGGCAGAGTTCACAAAAAGGCCCGCCCACACGCGCAGTCCAAGTCAGAGGAGCGAGCAGCAGTGTTAAAAAGTCTGAGCAACTTGGTCACTTTGTCGCTAGATTTAGCAACTTTCTATCACTTTAGCGACTTTATAGGACAAATCTAGCAATCTTTTCTGGCGTGGTTGGAGACTTTTGTAGACTGACATGAAAATACGCGTCGTTCTCTCTTCTCAACGAGCAGCGGTGCTGCTGCTGACTGTGCCCCATCTCAAAGCACAGACATGCAGCCCGGTCATCGCGCATCAATCACTCCGAAAACACCGGCGACAGGGCGATGGCAAGTACAACAAGCTCAAAGGTAGCGGTCGCAAACACGAAGTATAAAGCACTTCTTTTACATTGTTGAGGTGAAAGGCAGGAATGTTTGTGTAATGTGCAACTTATGCCCATGAAGAAAAACTCTCCACGTCTGTGGCAAGTAATTCTGATCTAATAAAGCACCTCACATCGTCACATGCTGCCACAAAATTAGGGATTTCTCTTTAGTATTCATTTTATTAATTTAACATATTTAATTTTGTAAGGGGCATTCAAGTTATTTGAAATATAATTTTTTTTAAGTAACGCAGTAATTACTTTTCCTGGTAATTAATTACTTTTATAATAATGTAACGGAGTTACTAACTCAGTTACTATTTGTGAGAAGTAATTAGTAACTATAACTAATTACTTTTTTAAAGTAACGTTCCCAACACTGTTGATGAGTGACAGCTGTAAATGATCACAACACGCTTAACGCAGCCACATCACAGGAGAACAAGTGAACAGTGTCCCAATGTGAAGTGAGCTAGAGTCCTTACCAGTGCCCAAACCTGCATACACATTCTCAACATCGGGAGGTTGGGAACGAATTGAGACACTCGCCGAGCAGAACCCACAGGCGGCTACCAGGGGGGCAGGGTTTCATATATTATTGAAGCCTCCCTGGGTTCCGCCATTGATTAGCCGACCCCCACCTGCTGTTAGCATTCCATTGACTCCCATTCATTTTGGGGTCACTTTGACAGCGAATAACTTTACATCTGAGGCGTTTAAAGACTTCATTTGTCCATTAATTATTTCTAAAGAAACACGAAAATGTATAAAAGGCTGCATTACCATGTATCTTATGTTATGGACCAGTAGAAGCAGTTTTTGTAAAAATATGCTAACGATTGCGTCATAACCTGCGACTCTCTGTCGCACAGTAGAGAAATTAACGTATGGACAGGAAGAGAAGCTCGTAGGCAATCTTTAACTGTTTATGAGGCAATCGGGTGGACGTGGACACATAAAGTCAAGGGAGATTATTAATCAGAGTACCTACCAAAATGTGTTCCTGTTCACGCTCACTGTCTCTGCAAGATTCGGTGGGTGATTCAGATTTCTCGTGGCACGGCTATTAGAAGACTTACAATTGTCAGACCGGTTGCTCACGTGACATCTACGTCATCAAGCTCAGTTTGAGTCTGCGCAGTACGCTCGACCCCCAGGAAGTGCGTGTTTCTAATTGACTTCACTTGTCTCCGTTGAATCCAATGGGGTCGCTGTGTCCATTTCTTTTACTGTCTATGGCGGCTACAGTGGTTGGGTGCGCCGCTCTAATTTGCCCGTGTAGAACGTTGCGTCGCATTAGTTCCGCTTTTGGCGCTCGTGTGTAAAATCAAAATAAATGTATACTTTTTTATTTGGTCAACAAGGGGTGGCCACAGGGGTGGCCAGGGACATGTCTACAGAGGCACGGGCCACCCTTGGCCTCCGTGTAGAACCGCCACTGCCAGATAAATAAAGAATCAGTAATGGCAGTCTTTTTCGATGTTGAAAAAGCTTACGACATGGTTTGGAAAGAAGGATTAATGATTAAACTTGATATGATAGGAATAACAGGTAGAATTTATAATTGGATTAAAGATTTTTTATTTGATAGATCTATTTAAGTTAGAAATAGGGAAAGCCTTATCTGGAAGATATATGGTGGAAAATGGTACCCCCCAGGGCAGCATCATTAGCCCAATACTCTTTACAATTATGATAAATGATGTATTTTCTCAAGTGCAAGGAGACATTGGTAGATAATTATTTGCTGACGATGGAGCACTGTGGAAAAGGGGAAAGAATATAAAGCATATCACAAGGAAAATACAAGAAGCAGTTGAAATAGTAGAGAAATGGTCATATTCATGGGGATTCAGGTTTTCAGTAGATAAAACAAAATCAATAGTGTTTACTAGGAAAAGAGGCATTGATACACAGATAAAGATGTACGGACAAATGATTGAAAGAGTTAAAATGTTAAAGTTTTTGAGTGTGTGGTTTGATATTAAATTATCATGGAAGGAACATATTCAAAGGATAGAAACTAAATGTAAAATAATTTTAAATGTGATGAGATGTCTAAGAGGATTAGAATTGGGAGCAAGTAGAACTGCAATGAAAAATATCTATATAACATTGATAAGATCAGTAATAGATTATGGATGTATTGTTTATGGTTCAGCAGCAAAAACTTTATTAAAAAAGCTGGATGTGATACAAGCTCAGGCTTTGAGACTTTGTTGTGGTGCTTTTAAAACGACTCCTGTAGCTGCTCTTCAAGTTGAAGTGGGTGAAATGCCATTACAAATCAGGCGTAAGCAGCTAATGATGAACTACTGGGCAAATCTTCAAGGTCATTCAGAGGACCGCCATCCTACAGTAAAGGTACTCATCCCATGTTGGGAAAAAGAAATATCCAAAACCAGTTGGCTACTGTAAATAAGATTTACAGTTCTAAACTGTATTTCCATTTTACAGTATTTAAATGCTACTGTACATATGTAATACAGTGTGCTACCGTAAAAAACCCAGGTTTACAGTATACTACTGTATACTATACTACTATTCTTTTTATTTTTTTATAAATTCATTTTTATTATATTTAAATTAGCTATAATGTTTAGATAAAATTAATTTTTACATTTTAACCCACAGATACTGCTAACATTTAATTCAAAGAGACAATTTCAAATATTGAAGCCTTTATTTAAAACAATACAAATACTTTAAGAAGTTGTGTGAAATTACATTTAAAACATACACATTTCAAATCATTTGCAGTAATACATTTAAAATAACACAAATTATAAACATGCATACGTATAACACTGATTACAGGTTTAGTTAATCCAAAAATTATGATTTTATAATTTAAACAATGATTTTCTTTGGTTTTCCAGTTATAATGGTAGTAGTCTGTCACCGCATTATAAAATGACTCCACATTATACAAAGACATACAAAAAGGGGTGATGAAAATATAATCCATATAATCAATTTTGACCCGTAATTTCTCTAAATGAGTAATGCAAGTAACAGCTGTACCTGATGGATAGGATGCTCACAGTCAAGTTTACTGTCAGGTCTGCAACAACCAGGATATACCAACAAAATATACACATCAGGAAGAAAGTGTAGATGCAGTATTTAGAGAGTCTTTGACATAGGACTTCACACGCAATCTGCCTTTAGACGACTTTAAATTATGTCAAGTTACATGGAGTTATGCTATAATGATTTGGTGTTATACATTTTGCATCCTACTTTTGAAGCTAGAGAGGTGATCATGATCCACCATTGTAACCAGAAAACCCATAACACCACAAAATCAGCATCATAATAGCAAAATTAAAATTTTTGTGACCCTTTTATTTAGTCTAGTTAAGTTTAAAACTGGTTTAAAATGAAACATTGACTGTCTGTCTTTACATTTATCTTCACATTTAAAGAAAAAGGCAAATAACATAGTGCAATGCAAAGTTTAAATTTTTTATCAGCATGTGCATTCCCTGGTTCGAACCCATGGCGTTTTATGATGCTAACACAATGCTCAACCACAGAGAAAGGTTCTAAGAACGTCCCTTGAAAGTTCCCAAAGTTCCCTATAACGTTATGAATGTTTTTGCTTGTAATGATAAAAAACATTACATTCTATTATTTACAAACTGTTGTAAAACATTATTTCTTAATGTTCTGTTAAAATATTGCATATAAACATTCATAAAATATACTAAACATGTGTTTTAAACATTGTGAGTACATTTAAACATGACATTGTCTGAAAATAAAATGTAACATTCCTCTAACATTCGCACAATCAAGAAACATTCCTAAACAATTTAAAAACTGGACACTTTTATGTTGGCTTAACATTATTGGGACCTTTGGGAACGTTGTTAGAACTTAGAACTAGAGGAGATATACTCTTTAGCCTTTACTTACAGTAAATACAGTAAATGTACTTACCAACTTACAGTTCTGAATGCACATCAAAATGAATTGTCATAAGAAATAATACAGTAGCTTCAAAAAATACCATACTTCTGGTATAAAATAATCAGTCTTGTTATAAAATAATCCTGTGAGTCCTGTAAGCAAAAGAAAGATGGTCATAATTATTTTGAACCACAGTTTTTTACAGTACTGTTTGTTACAGCTGTTAGTTAATTAGGGAGACCTAACTAACCCATATATGCAGCACATACTGTATCTTATTGAGAAGTGTCTCACCTAATACAAGTTGTTTCACTCAAACTCTGTGAGGTGGTGAAGAAAGGATGGATATTCCGTTGTCCTCTTCATCCTCACTTGTCTCTCATTCCAGTTCTTGCAGTGTATTTTGTTACATCCTCCTTAATTTATCCTCCCAAAGAATTTTAGACAGCAGAATAAATGCAGGGAAAAAAGGACATATTTAACACATTTAATACATGATGCTAAACACTCATATTTTTCAATAAATACTGTTTTGAAATGATAATCAGAGTAGATGTACTCTACTCAAATCACTGCACCATGGCCACAGGTCTGTGTGTTATTACAGTGGGACGTGGTTTTCTGATCGAGGCTGAATATTTACTGTACAGCTACCTTGGCCTCAAAAGCAATTTAATACAAAACAAAAACACATTTTAAAACTTTATTTTATGCAAATTAGGTTTCAGCCTTTATGTTTAAACGTATTCACATTTAAAATATAATGTTTTTCCGATTGGCCACAACACACATATAACATACGCTCATACGTTGAAGTCGTTTGTAAAACTAAATGTTAAGCAAACTCTTATTATGTTCACATGGGACTTTCTAAAATGCTTAACGTAGTTTAACGAATTTGAAAGATAAAATTTTGTTATACGCCTTATTGATAACGCATAATTTATGTAACAGGTAAAGCCAAGCGGATGAGAATATAAACACAACGTAACTTACACATTAAGGGCCCTATTTTAACGATCTAAGCGCATTGTCTAAAGCGCACAGCGCAACGTCTAAATGGGCGTGTCTGAATACACTTTTGCTAATTTAACGACGGGAAAAATGTTTTTTGCGCCGAGCGCATGGTCGAAAAGGGTAGGTCCTATTGTAATGGGAGTATTTTGGGCGTAACGTGCAGTAAACCAATGAGAGTCACAGCTCTCATTCCCTTTAAAAGAAAGTTGCGCTGGCGCTATGTCTAATCCCTATTTAGATGACGGACTTTGTAAACTGAAAAACTAAGCGGAGGTAGAAGATCCCCAGTTTAAGATTAATGTTAAATAATTGTGTTGTTTTTCACTTGTATTGAAATTGTTATTTTTTTATTAAAACCTTTAAAACCCGTTTTCTTTTAGTCATGGAAGTAAAAAGCAGGCTTGTAATTGCTTTAAATGTATGGCTATCCAATATCATCGAAACATAATTTACAAGTATCTAAGAAGGTTTTTACTCTAAAAATACTTTATTTGTAACAAACAGGAGATAAAGAATTTACAAATGGCTCTCCCCACGTTTCAGCACTTTGGACAGCGGTTTTTTTTAGCAAAGAGTTTTTTTAAGCATTACTTAAAAAAATTTCTCATCTCACCATATCCACAGGTACATCATATACAATAAATCCGTGAGGTAGCATAAAAAAAACATTTTCAAAGCAGACGCATTTGTTCAAAGCAAAGCATTTATTTACTTACCAGGCTGCAGGTGAAGCAGCTCTTTGCGCCTTCTAATGTCTCATAATTAGTCCTCATTTATGTCCAAGAGACTCAATAATAATCTTTTACATTCAATCCTTTAATCTTTCATATTTAAAAGCATTTTTGTGCTGCTGCGCATTCATGTACTTTGTGATAAGCAAACCCGCATTGTCCTCATGTTTATAGGCGCATTTTACTAATGTGCTCTTTAAATAACATAAAACACATTGCCCCATTGACTTTAGACTTTAGACCAGGTTTTTGTTGGTCAATGGCGTAGTCTATTTTAGTTGCCTCAAAATAGCAACGCGCCAACAATGCGCCTGAACACACCTCATTTTCAGACCAGAACGCCCATGGGCGCAAAAGGGGGCACAAATGCATTTGCTATTTAAACAACGCGGCGCTAAACGTGAAAATTAGGGTGGAAACTAGCGAAAGACACTTGCGTCGCGCATTGCGCTGCATTGCGCCGGGTGTAAGATAGAGCCCTAAGAGTTTTCCTCCCAGCAAAATGTAATTTAGGGTACTTTTTTAAATATTCTTTTATATTAATAAATTATTCTCTCAGGTAACGTTATATACTAAATCTGATCTTTTCATATCATTGACGTATACATTAGACTACGTTAAGCATTTCTTCATAATAGTTTTATAAAAGGAAAACACTAGCGTGTAATTTAACGCACCGCGCGTGCTCGTAGGCTTGCATACACATAGTATGATTTATTAATTAGGTTTATACTGACTTTGGTAAACTAATATTACCGTTATATGTTAAGCAATGCGTCCGTTTAACGGTTGTAAAATGTCCCGTTCGGGTAAACAACAACCGGGGGTCTGATTATAAATAACTTATATAGATTATTTTACCTTGCTGGTCTTTTTTCATTCTCTCCTCTCGTGTATCTTCAACTGAAAAGCGCCGCTGTCCCAGGGAAAGTCTTGTTTGAAAACCCTTCAGTTTATGTGCACACCTGAAATCGGTCCTCTGAACACCTGTGCTGCTACATGGTTCCTTAGCTAAAATAAGTCAACGCCTGTGTGTATACAATTGTCAAAAATGATGATTTTGAGAAAAATAAAATAAGGATTTGTGTGAATAAGGAAAATACCGCCAAAAGACTGTTAGAAAATATACAGTAGCATACAGCAATTTTCAAAAATACAGTAAATTACTGTATATTATGTATGATGTCACAGAAAATTCCCAAAATGCAACGTGAATTACAGTTATGTACTGTATAAATAGTTTACAGTATTATACTGGGTGATATACAGTAAATAACTGTAAAAACTACAGAAATGTCTAACAGTGCAGTGTACCAAGAATATACCCCAGTGTATACTGATGGATCTAAAGATCCTAATACCGGGAGAACAGGTTTTGCTTTTAGTATTCCATCTTTGAACATTTTTGTTAATAGGAGAACATCAGATCATTTATCGGTATATACTGTAGAAATGATGGCAATAGCAACAGCATTACAGTGGATAGAAGATACTCAAGTGAAAAAGATTATACTTTGTACAGATTCATGTTCAGTATTACAGTCATTGAAATCATTCACATCTAGTAGACAGAATATACTAAAAGAGATATATGAAAATCTGTATAGATTCAAACATAGGAACATCATGATAACATTTATGTGGATACCAGCTCATAAGGGAATAGAGGGTAATGAAAAGGTTGATAGATTAGCAAAACAGGCTTTAGAAGTTGAGGATATCATTAATATCTCACTTAGTAAATCTGAAGGGAAAGCAATAATTAAAGCTTATACTGTTAGGGAATGGCAACAAAAGTGGGATACAGGAAATACAGGACGTCAACTTTATGAAATACAGCAAGAAGTAGCAGCAGTGAGGATAGAGGAATCAGTTGAACATGTTATTTGTGTATGTCAAAAATATATTAATGAACGAGAAATAATGAAGAATGAGCTTAGAAAGATAGGAGTGGTGGAATTAAAGCTTAAAAATATAATAGATAATGGATTAGAAAGTTTATTTCTTTATCTTAAAAGAACAGGGCTGATTGGGAGAATTTAGTGTTTTTTTTTTTTTTACATAATGTAATGCTGAAACTCTGGTCCATATTCCAATACAGTAGGTGGCGATAATGCACCTTAAAGTTGGTGCCACCCGCCAATAAAAGAAAGAAGAAGAAGAAGAAGGGACGATTATGTAACAGCAAAGGCTTTAATAAATTTTTTACTCCACACCGGTCTTTACTCAAGGATATAAACTGTGAGGCAAAGTTCTTCAGATGAACTGTGGAGGGCATTAATACACCATAGCAGTGTCTAAACTGCCGCAAATCATACAAGAAGAAGAAGAAGAAGAAGAAGGGACCAAGATGGTAGCCTGAGCGGACACATTTTTTGTGTGCTTGCACCAAATTTGATTTAAGACGCTGCTAATAAGCTGTATGTAGTTATTCTTTATACTTGGTTAACACGGTTTTGTGTATTATTGACAAAAGTTTTTGCTGCATCATGGTTTGTAAGCGAGCACTTTCGGCTCACTTAGACAAGTCTAAAAATGCTGATGATAGCGCACATGCTAGTGGTGGACAGGACTATGCTGTTTATATGAGCGAGGAGGACTCGTTTAACTTGGCCGAAGAGGAATTTCCAGCTCTGCCGATTACTCCATGCAAGCCACCAGATGTTAAGAAAAAAACCAGTGTCAGTATAAATGCTGATGTCTCGTCTCAGCTAGACAACATAACGCAGCTGATTAACTGCCGCTCGGACGCAATTGAGCAGAAAATCTCTGATATGAATGTAAAGGTGGATGCGGTAACTTCCGAGCTAAAAGCTGTGGCAGCTAAGGTGACGTGCTTAGAGCGACGTGTTGATCAAGTTGAGCAACCGATCGGCCTGATGCAAAGAAGAATGGATGATCTTGAAACCTACATGAGACGAGGCAACCTGAAGCTTATAAGTATTCCGGAGGTGACTGATGAAAACATTCGTCTTGAAGTTGTTAAGATCTGCCAAGCTGTGCTTCCCAGCGAAAAGGAAAATCTTCCAGAAGCCGTCGATGTTGTTCATCGTCTTGGGAAACCACAACGGGGCAGCGTTGGCGATAAGCCTAGAGCTACCATAATCCAGTTTTCTACGCGCACCTACAGAGATGCCATTTGGAAGGCAGCCAGGAATTCTTCATATCTGCGTGACAACGGGCTGCAGTTTAGGGAGGACTTCTCGAAAGGAGACCGTGAACGAAGAATGATGTTATGGCCGGAGTTTCAGAAGGCTCAAGCTGCTGGAAAGATTGCTTATTTTGTTGGAGCTAGAGCCTTTATACTAGGTGAAGGTGAAATTACTCTCACCCGCTGATTTAATAGTTAACATTTACTGTTTACCTTGTTCTGGTTTGAGAAGGAATCGTCTGGAGTGAAATACTACGTGTTAATATAACATGGTAATTTCACTGACTCTCCTTTAATGAACAATGCAGCAAATTTAATTTACTGTTGTTTACCAATAATATGTTCTTTTCTGAACAGTAAGTAGCTTATTTGCACTAAAAGTTTTTAAATGGTGCTACATTATTTTTCTGACCTTTTTGCCTACCTCAACTTCATATAGCTACTTAACTAAAATAGGTTATGTATATATTTTTTTCTTTTTTTTCCTGTTCTTCCTATTCTAGAGATAGTTGTTTATGTCTCTTTCCTTTATTTCTTTGAATGCCAGGGGTCTAAGAGAATCTGTTAAGCCTAAGGCCTTGTTTTTGTTTACTAAACGGTTTAATTTTGATTTTGTATTCTTCCAAGAATCTCACTCAGTTGCCTCTGATGTAAAATTTTGGCGTGTACAGTGGGGCAATGATATTTGATTGTCCCATGGATCAGAACACTCGGCAGGGGTTTCTTGCTTAAAAAATCATTTTGGTGGTGAAGTTTTACATTCAGAAAGTGACGAAAATGGCCACTTCATATGTCTAGTTTAAAAAAGCTTCAATATAATATTTATAGTAGTTAATGTTTATGGTTACAACAGAAAATCTGATAATGACCAGTTATTATTTTTGTTAGAAGAGAGACTTCTTTATTGGTTATCCAAATTTCATGATGCCCATTTAATTTTAGGAGGTGATTTCAATGTTGTTTTGAATGAATCTACTGATAGATGGCTACCAGGGCGACCATCCAATTTAAATTCCAATTTAAAGCTGTTTATGGGTAGGTTTGATCTTGTTGATATTTGGAGAGAAAAAAAATTAGATGACAATGTGTTTACTTGGAGCAATAAGGAAGGTTCCAGATGTTCTAGGATAGATTTTAGGCTTGTTTCTAATAACTTTGATAAGGAAATTATTCAAGTTGGTATAAAGGCAACTCCTCTAACTGACCATAAGGCTATTTCAATAAAAATTAATATTTCTCCAAATTTCAGCTGTAACAGACAACACTCATACTAGAAAATGAATAGTTCTCTGCTCAAATTCAATGAAGTGAAACAGGAAATGAAGAGACTCATTAATTTCTATTGGGTAAAAGCCAAAAATGAAGGATTGTTTAATTGTAATTGGGAATTATTAAAATTTGAAATTGGGAAATATTTGAGAAAATTTGGTAGTGCATTAGCTAAATCACAACGTCTTATAGAGGATAAAATTGTGGAAGAAATTTTATGTTTAACCAATATTTCCAATGATAATCTACTGGATGAACAGAGAGTGCGCCTAGCGGAATTACAAAATAAATTGGATGATATGTACAGAAAGAGAGCACAAGGAGCCTTTATTCGATCAAGACAAAAATGGTTAGAGCATGGTGAACAGATGTCTGCTTATTTTTTTAATCTTGAAAAGTCTAGAGCTAAATTCAATTCTATTTCCAAACTTAATATTAATGGATCTACCTCAGATGATTTATCTACAATTTCTAGTTTTTGTTACAACTATTAGTCCAATTTATACACTTCAAAATTTTGTGAAATGAATGTGTCAACTTTTTGCACGTATTTAGAGAATGTAAATATACTTAGTCGAGAGGACCAAAAATTTACAGCTGCTGAAATTACAGCTGCTGAAATGCATAAGGATGCGATTGATTGTCTAAAATGTAACAAATCACCAGGTAGTGATGGAATTACTGCTGAGTTCTATAAGCAGTTTTCTGATATTCTTGTCCCGTTCCTTTTTGAAGTGTATTCTGAAAGTTTAAGGTCCTCTGAACTTCCTGCAACCATGACTCAAGGACTAATCTGTTTAATTCCTAAACCCAAAAAGATTTACTGCTTATTGATAGCTGGAGACCTATCAGTTTGTTGAATAATGACTATAAAGTTTTCGCTCTTATTTTTGCCCAAAGGTTAAAATTAGTTTTAGATGCAATAATTGATGAAAACCAATCTGGGTTTATGAGGAACAGACATATATTCAATAATATTAGACTTATTTTTGATCTTATTGACTATTCTGAGCTCATCAAAAATGACAGTTTTATTTTGTTTTTAGATTGTTTTAAGGGCTTTCGAAACCGTTGAACATTCTTTTATTTTTTATTGTTTAGAAAGATTTGGGTTTGGAAGCTATTTTAACAATGCCATGAGAACTCTTTATGCAAACGGTAACAGTTCAGTTAAATTAAGCCATGGCACCACACAAAGATTTTCTTTAAAAAGAGATGTAAGACAAGGCTGCCCAGTTTCAGTCTATCTCTTTCTTATTGTTGTGCAGGCGTTTAATCATTATATTAAATCAAGTAATTTAGAAGGTATTCAAGTCAATGGACAAAGCGTATTGATAAGTCAATTGGCCGATGATACTGCTCTTTTCTTAAAAAATGATAGTCAAATTCAGCCTGCAATCAAAATCATTAAGGTCTTTTCAAATGCTTCAGGTCTTTGCCTGAATTTACAAAAATGTGAATTGTTTGCTCTTAAGAGTTGCCATTACAATTCTATTTGTAATATTCCTGTTAAGGATGCCTCAGTTTATTTAGGTATGGCTATTTCCAAAAATGAACAAGACAGAATCTCACTTAATTTTGATCATGTGATCAAGAAGGTTAAAAGTAGGTTTAACCTCTGGCTACAGAGAGATCTGTCAATTAAAGGTTGTGCTCTGCTGGCTAAAGCGGAAGGAATTTCTAGGCTTACCTATGTTGCCTTTTCAATTCATTCAGATAATAAAAACAATAAGATAATTGATCAAATAATGTTACATTTTCTGTGGAAAAATCGTTTGCATTATATTAGGAAATCAGTCTTAGTTAATTCATATAAAAATGGTGGTCTAGATTATTTAGATTTTTCTGTCCTAAATAATGTCACAAGGTGACGATCTTTAGGGGCGGAACCAAAGTTAAGGAAGTTTGGTTCCGCCCGGAAGTGTTTCCACCCGGGCCGGAAAGGAAGAACACCAGAACTTCCGGTAACGCCGCGGGAGGGAAAATCGGCGAATTAGACACAGCTGTGCCTAGTTAACGGGAGCGGCGATGATTGGAGGACACGCTGAGCAGGCCAGTATAAAAGGACAGTTTAAATCACAGTTAGAGGCTGGTTGTTGATGTTGTATTGAAGTGCTGCGTGTACTCATCGGGTACGTTGCTGGTAGCGGTCCAGCTCTCTTTCCCAGGCTGAAGCGGTATAGTTGGAGAGATATTGTGAACCTTAAAGGTTGAAAGACGAACGGATGATATCGTAAACAAAGACACAACACAAGGAGAAGAACGGAGTTTATGTGAGTACAAACCTGCAAGTGAATTGTGGAAACACTGGAAGAGACGCCCTGTTTGCAGGGTTGATGTTGCCTGTTGTGTGGACCAGAAGCAAAGGACAGTGAGACAACGAGTTCACAGTACTCGTGAGTATAATATTTTGTGAAGACGCTTTGTATACTAACCTGTCTTTCCAGTGGATACCTCCAGGAGAAGGAGGGCGGCCCTACCCCTAAGATAGCGTGGTGGGTGAGCCGAGGGAATATTTGACGGAAGCTAAGCACAGCGACAAGACCATCAGCTAGGCCGTATTTTCCATCACCAATCGGACCTGGGCAAAGTGGAAGGAGACGGGCGTCCTTTGTGTACACTTGAGCGTGGTGGGTGAGTTTTTGTGCTGTGGAAACTTTCACTTTTGACGTGGTGCTGTGTACTGCTGTGTATTGCTGTTTGTCTTGTCAGACAAACCCCCGCCTTCGTACACTTTGTCAAAGGAAGACGAAGAGGTTGCCGGTCCTAGTGAAGTATATTTTAATATATGTTGTGAACACGCTTCAGGCCTATGTAACGAAGCGGTGCCATGGAACGATCTCCCGTCCAGACGTTTGGGGTGTTTCTAAAGAACAGCGGTGAAGAACTGGACGATTGGTGTACGTGTGAGTACGACTAAGGGTCACTACTGTTGATGTTTTTACCTACGTAATACTTACTGTTGCAGAGAGTAAGGTGTAGGAATTCCGCCGTCCCGTGGTCTCTACAAAGGGGCGCCCCTGCACGGTATACGATCGCCTAACGGCAACCAGAGAAGGGCAGCGCTCGGCCTGGTGTGACGGTGCGACGTATCCACCCCCTGTGACCATCGAGCTCGTCGTGAGGGTCTGTCCCCGACGTTACCTGGAAAACTGCTTGTCGATCTGACCTATTAAGAGAAACCAATTGTTGTAAGTCCGCCACCTGGGTATTATATTGGAACCCTTTCTAATTCTGTTGATTACATGGACGGAGAACGCACCGCACCGAAACGGAACGCAAGGAGGATTCCAGAAGAGAACGAGCTGTGTGAAACGTCTCGGTTACGGATGTAACCCTCGTTCCCTGAAGGAGGGAACGGAGACGTCACGTCGTGACCGACGAATTGGGAACTCGCTTAGAGGGACCAATCTGCTTCGAATACTACTAAAACACCAATGAACTTGGCATTGAGATATTTGCATAATGCTGGCGCCGCCCCGCCAGGTGCGTATATAAGCAGCAGGTGCAAATAGGGAAATTAGCTTCTTTTTCGCTGAGAAAGCCGGAAAGTGTGACCGGCTGTAACAGCAGGTGGCAGCACCTGTGGCGACGGGACGTGACGTCTCCGTTCCCTCCTTCAGGGAACGAGGGTTACATCCGTAACCGAGACGTTCCCTTTCAGTCGGTCACTACGACGTCATGTCGTGACCGACGAATTGGGAATCCCTACCAAAACGCCACTAGGGGCTGACCTCTTCCAGTGTCTGCAGAAAAACCCTCCAAATCCCCTTAGGGAATGGAGAAATAGGATAGGGCAGAAGACCGGGCACTAGATGTTCCTTTAACCCCACAGAAGTGCCAGCAACTGGGAAGCGCCCTACCTGAGCGGGATAGGAACGCTGCGGAAGCCACCGCCCCTCTTAAGGGCTAATGGTGGGCGAAAGTCAACCGTAGTTGAGGAAAAAAGACAGCCGTGGCTGTGTAAGCAAAGCAGTGCTCTGCTAAGGGAAACGTGGGCTGGTAGGATTAACCCCACGGAAAAATACTCACAAAGGAACCCGGTGGGACACAATGTGGAGCCCGAGCCAAATGTGGAGCCCGAGCCAACACGTAGGTTCGCGAGGATACAGCTAGTGAAGGCTGACAGCCAATGCTCCGCAACAAAGGCTGCCAAGGCAGCGGAGGAAGAACAATTCAAACCATTACGCATTTTTGCTCTGAAGGCCTTCCATACTGACACAGTTATGAAGCATCAGTTGGAGGCTGCAAGCCGACCTGCGAGACTGCTCTCCGTGCTCCCCCTGGTGAGGAAAGAACACGAGAGGATACAGGCTCGATACGAACACTGTAGAATCTAATGAACGTATTAGGTGTCGCCCAACCAGCAATCTCGACAGATGTCTGTTAGCGAGGAACCACGAGCGAGAGCCCAAGATGAGGCAACACTCCGTGTGGAGTGCGCTCTCAAATTAAAGGGGCAAGGAATACCCTGAAGATTATAAGCCAGGGTGATAGTATCAACTATCCAATGAGACATCCTTTGCTTGGTGACAGCCTTCCCTTTCTGCTGGCCACCATAACAAACAAAGAGCTGGTCTGAGGTCCTGAGGCTTTGCGTGCGGTCCACGTAGAATCGCAGTGCGCGTACGGGGCACAACAAAGCCATGGTTGGGTCTGCCTCCTCCGGGGGCAGCGCTTGCAAGCTCACCACCTGATCTCTGAAAGGAGTGGTGGGAACTTTGGGCACGTAGCCTGGTATGGGCCTCAATGTTACGCTCGAGGCAGCAGGACCAAACTGAAGGCACGAATCATCAACAGAGAATGCATGTAATTCCCCTACTCTCTTCACTGAGGCCAATGCTAGCAGGGTCAGAGCTTTCATTGATAAAAGCTTCAGACTCGCAGACTGCAAAGGCTCGAACGGGGGGGCCTGAAGGGCTTTCAGCACCATGGACAGGTCCCAGGGAGGAATAGAAAGAGGGCGCGAGGGGTTTAGCCTACGAGCGCCTCTTAAAAATCTATTAACCAAATCATGCTGGCCAACTGATCTGCCGTTGATAAGTGAGTGATGAGCAGAAATAGCAGCGATATCAACTTTAATGGTGGAGGGTGACAGCCTACCGTCTAACCTATGTTGAAGATATAAAAGCACGATGTTAATAGGGCATTCTCTGGGGTCCTCGCGTTGCGAAGAGCACCAGGTGACGAAAAGGTTCCATTTAAACGCGTAAGCCCGTCTTGTGGATGGAGCTCGTGCCGCGTCAATTGTGTTAGATACCGTTTGTGGTAAATCACCTAAACCTTGCGCGCGCTCAACGACCACACATGGAGATCCCACAGGTCAGGGCGCGGGTGCCATAATGTGCCCCTTCCTTGAGAAAGAAGGTCCTTCCTCAGGGGAATCCGCCAGGGAGGGGCTGTCGCGAGGAGCATTAGTTCTGGAAACCAATTCCTGCTCGTCCAATATGGGGCGATCAGTAAAAGGCTCTCCTCGTCCTGCCTGACTTTGCACAGTGCGATTAAGCTCACTGGGGGGAATGCGTACTTGCGCATCCCCCGAGGCCAGCTGTGTGCCAATGCATCCACGCCGAGGCTGCCCTCGGTTAGTGAATAAAATAGGCCACAGTGGGTATCGTCCGGCGAGTCAAACAGGTCTATCTGCGCACGACCGAACTTCTTCCAAATTAGCTGGACCGTCTGGGGGTGGAGTCGCCATTCGCCGGGGCGCGCAGCTCGAGAAAGCGCGTCCGCTGCTGTATTGAGCGAGCCCGGAATGTGAATGGCACGAAGGGACCTCAGATGCTTCTGACTCCAAAGGAGGAGATGACGAGCGAGATGCCACAGGTGACGGGAGCGCAAACCGCCTTGACGGTTGATATACGCAATGGTCGCAGTGTTGTCGGTGAATACTAGTACATCCTTCCCTCGCAGCTCCGTAGCGAAGCGTATAAGTCCCAGATATACTGCCCACAACTCTCGGCAATTGATATGCCAGTGCAACTGGGGTGCTGTCCACACCCCTGAAGCTGTAAGCTCGTCGTACGTGGCACCCCAGCCAGTGTCGGACGCATCTGTGTGTACAACAGCATGCCGAGAGATCTGTCTCATGGACACACCGGACCTGAGAAACGCGGGGTCCGACCACGGGGGGAATGTTAGGCGACACGCAGGTGTAATAGCTACACGATGGATGCCGGCGCGCCACGCTCTCCTCGGGACTCGATCGTGAAGCCAACGCTGAAGCGGTCTCATATGGAGCAGTCCGAGCGGTGTCACGGCCGCTGCTGCTGCCATATGCCCCAGGAGCTTCTGAAATTGTTTCAGCGGGACCGCATTCTTCCCTCGAAATGAACCGAGGCAAGTCAGAATTGACTGGACGCGCTCTTCTGTCAAACACGCCGATAAATCGATCGGGCAGAGTTTGCTCTTTTCCCAGTTGACCCGAAGACCCAAACGGGCGAGATGCCGAAGCGTTAAATCTCGCTATTATAAGCCAATCGTCGAGGTAAGCCAATATGCGAACACCGCTCTCTCTGAGGGGTTTTAACGCTGCCTCCACTACTTTCGTGAACATACGGGGAGAGAGAGACAGCCCGAACGGTAAAACTTTGTACTGGTATGCCCGGCCCTCGAATGCAAACCGGAGAAACGGTCTGTGACGAGGGAGAATGGACACATGGAAGTACGCGTCTTTCAGGTCTATTGCCACAAACCAATCTTGGGGGCGAATTGAATTGAATATTTGCTTCGGTGTTATCATCCTGAAAGACCTCCTCTGCAGAGATTTGTTCAGCCAAGCCCCCAGGGACCGTACGAGGGGAATTAACGGCACTACCGGGGTACCCGCGGTGGGGCAGCGAAGCGAGACAGGTGGTACTGCCGGTACGTCTGCTGTGACAGCATAAGTATCTACAGTATGTGCGTGTGTGACACTGACCTGAGCCCGCTGAGGGAGACGGTCGTCTGGTCTCCTCAGCGGAGAGCGCAGACTCCGATAAGGGTGCTGGTGGTCCAATCTCCTCAGCGGAGAACTCGGACTCCTCAGGACACCCGCTGGCGATAGAGGAGAGGGAGGAAGAGCATGTGAATGCCCGCTCACATCTCTCTCGATCCTCTGGAGACCTGGAGAAGGAATAGGAATGCACTCTTTTTGTGGTTTTGTGGGTGCCGGCTGAGAAGCCGGCGGAACAGAAACAAAACGAAACCAAAGATTCTCCACCCGGCCCTCTACCGGTGGAGGGAGCGATGCCATCACCGTCTCCCGTAGAGTGATCCCATACAAATCCAGGTCGCCCGTCTCAGGGCCGCTTCGATTTCCGTTTACCACGGGAAGCAGGTGGGGCTGCCGACGGCTGTTCCCCCTCCGTGGCCTGGAAGATGTTCTAGCGGGGGGGCGGAGGCAGCCGCCGGAGGGCGCCCTCGGCGAGGAGCAGACGGGGCAGCCGGCGCTGGAGGGCGAGATGCAGGTCGCTTGTGCCGGGGTATGATCTGAGCGATCGCCTCCGTCTGCTTCTGGGCGGCGGAGAACTGCTGGGCGAAAGACTCCACCGACTCACCGAACAGACCAGCCTGGGACACTGGAGCGTCTAAGAACTTGTTCTTCTCCGCATCCGACATGTCCGCCAGACATAGCCATAAGTGGCGTTCCTGGACCACCATCGTGGACATGGCAAGACCAATCGCCTGCGCTGTCACCTTCGTAGCGCGAAGAGCCAGATCAGTGGCAGCCCGGAGCTCCGAAAGGACAGGCGAGTCGTGTCCTCCCTCGTGCAGATCCCTCAAGGCCTTCGCTTGGTGAACCTGCAGCAACGCCATTGCGTGCAGGGCTGAAGCCGCCTCTCCACATGCCTGATGGGCAGCGCCCGTTAAACCGGACGACTGTCTGCAAGCACGAGAGGGGAGGGTTGGGCGGTCCTTCCAGGAGGGAGCGTTAGCCGGACACAGTTGCATCGCGACCGCACGCTCCACGGGGGGGATCCCCGTATAACCCTTAGCGGCTCCGCTGGTGAGGGAGGTGAGGGGGGAGGGCTGAAACGGCCGTAATCTGGTAGAAAACGGCGACTTCCAGGTTCTAGTCAGCTCCTCGTGCACCTCGGGGAAGAATGGTACCGGCGGAGAGGGTTGTGAAACCCGGGCAGCTCCAAAGAACCAATCATCCAGGCGGGACGGCTCGGGCTGAGGGGGGAACCCACTCTAACCCTACGGTCTCCGCTGCTCGAGCGAGCACGGCCACCATCTCTGGATCGAACTCCAGCGTCCCAACCCGACCAGAGGGAGGAAGGGCGTCGGGGTCCACGTCAGGGGGAGGAGGCCCACCCTCAGATGCTGCGGCTTCTGTGGATTCGGAGGGCGGCACAACAGATTCTAGAGACATCGTAGAACACGACGCTGAAGTCTCCATTGGCACATCAACCGGCTGTGGATGAGGAGGCTGAGAGCAGGAGGACGAATCCCCCGACCGACTCAGCACAGTGATGCGGAGGTCGTCCTTTGAGAGCTTCGCAGCTGCCCCGTGGCGGCACTCAGCACTCGCATGACGAGGGTTGCGTTTTTCCCGGAGGAAAGACAACCGTCTCCGCAAATCCACAAGGGACATATTCTCGCAGTGAGAACACTTACCCCCAGCAAACGCCGCCTCTGCGTGCTCGATGCCCAAGCACGAAAGGCAACGCTCGTGACCGTCCTTCGGACCCATGTACTTGCCGCACACAAGATCGCACGGACGAAAAGCCATCCTGAAAAGGACGCTGATCTCCGGATATACGAGAGAGTGGCTGCCTTTAACAAGGCACAAAGCTCTCTCGTATCACTCTTTTAGGGAAATTCACTCAGATGTTCAGTTGATGATGCGCACAGGGAAGGGCAACGCACACACTAAACTCAAAACAAACAAACAGATGTAGAGCCGTGGAATAAGCGAAGCGTCCGCTGTGGTACTGCCAGTCCAACCAACTTCAGCAATCAAATCCCAACAGAGTAAAGTAGCTTCTCAGTAGCAGATACTGCCGGCTTTCGAAGCGATAAAAAGCTAATTTCCCTATTTGCACCTGCTGCTTATATACGCACCTGGCGGAGCGGCGCCAGCATTATGCAAATATCTCAATGCCAAGTTCATTGGCGTTTTAGTAGTATTCGAAGCAGATTGGTCTCTCTAAGCGAGTTCCCAATTCGTCGGTCACGACGTGACGTCATAGTGACCGACTGAAAGGGAACCTGTACTTACAGCGAGCTGTAACCAGCAAAGAGGTGAGAGCAAACCAAGTCGAATTAACTGTGCCTTTGTGTCCCAGCCGTTGCCTGTGGAGAAAGAGAAAGAGAGTGAGCACCAAGAGAACGAACTGTGTGAAACCTGTACTTACCGTGAGCTGTAGTCAGCGAAGAGGTGAGAGCAAACCAAGTCGAATTAACTGTGCCTTTGTGTCCCAGCCGTTGCCTGTGGAGAAAGAGAAAGAGAGTGAGCACCAAGAGAACGAACTGTGTGAAACCTGTACTTACCGTGAGCTGTAACCAGCGAAGAGGTGAGAGCAAACCAAGTCGAACTAACTGTGCCTCTGTGTCCCAGCCGTTGCCTGTGGAGAAAGAGAAAGAGAGTGAGCACCAAGAGAACGAACTGTGTGAAACCTGTACTTACCGTGAGCTGTAACCAGCGAAGAGGTGAGAGCAAACCAAGTCGAATTAACTGTGCCTTTGTGTCCCAGCCATTGCCTGTGGAGAAAGAGAAAGAGAGTGAGCACCAAGAGAACGAACTGTGTGAAACCTGTACTTACCGTGAGCTGTAACCAGCGAAGAGGTGAGAGCAAACCAAGTCAAACTAACTGTGCCTTTGTGTCCCAGCCGTTGCCTGTGGAGAAAGAGAAAGAGAGTGAACACCAAGAGAACGAGCTGTGTGAAACCTGTACTTACCGTTAGCTGTAACCAGCGAAGAGGTGAGAGCAACCCAAGTCGAACTAACTGTATCTTTGTGCCCCAGCTGCCACCTGTGGAGCAAGAGAAGAGTAAGGAAGAGCAAGGAAGAGTGAACGATACGACAGGGAACAGTAAAAGCACGTGTGGAAAGCCCCCGTGAGGAGAGAAAAGGTATGCAGACAGGAAAAATACGTAAACACTCATTTTGCTTTTATTCTGCCTCCAGGAAGGAAAAAGGAGGGCGCCACGGATAAAAGGGACCAGTTAGGAGCCTGACTTCTACGCCCCCCCCCCTTTTCCCGTCATTGCCTTGGCCGTAACCCACCTGGAGGGCAGAGCCAGAGACCCTAATTTTAATTGCCCTTTCCCCATTTCCCCCAAGTTCTTTTAAATATTTAAATAAATAAAGATTGTTTTTATACTTACTTATCCTCGTTGTTGTCTGGTCATTGGGTTGGCTTTGGGGACCTCCTCGAGGTGGAAGTTGAAAACGGGGGTGGCTTTAGCCAAACCATAGCCAGCCCCTGGGTGTGACAATAACACCTTCAAAATTAATTGGTTGAAGTATTTTTTTGAGTTTTGAGTAACCCTTCTTCTGTTTGGAATATTGTTGCTAACACTGTTTTTGATCAAATAGGTGGTCTTTCATTTCTGTTAATGTGTGATTACAAAATTGAAAAACTTCCTGTTAAATTGTCAGCCTTTCACAAGCAAGTACTTTTGGTGTGGAAGTTGATCTACAAACACAATTTTTCTCCACACCAGTATTACATTTGGAATAATTGTAATATTGTCTATAAGCACAAGAGTATATTCATGAAAACCTGGTTTGACAAAGGGATTCCTTTGGTTGGTCAGCTGCTGAACTCTCAGGGATACTTGATGACTTATGAGGAGTTTCTTTCATATTTTGAATTTCCTGTAACCCCAAAAGAATATGCCTCTGTAATAGGTGCTGTCTCTTCTAGTATTGTATCTTTATGTAGGGGAATATCATACTCAAAACATGCTTCCTTATTTCACCCTGTTGACACTTTCTGTGGGAAAATTTGTTTTTCATCTAGCAAGAAAAATAAGGCTATTCGCTCATTATTTCAGGAAGGAACTGTTAGTAAGCCATATGTTATTTTTTATTGGTCAAAGTTCACCCAAAATATTGATTGGATGAAAGTTTGGGTATTACCTAATAAGTATCTTATTACAAATAAAATTAAAGAAATTTCATTTAAGAAACTACATAAATTTTACCCTGCAAAACACTTTTTAACCAGATTTATTAAGGATATTGATGTGAACTGTTCATTTTGTTTATTACAACCAGAAACAGTCCCACATATTTTCTGGCATTGTCAGTATACAAAGAGGCTTTGGTGTGAGGTTTGTAATTTTATAAATGTTAAAATACTGTCTAACTTTAGCTTATTATATGAAAATGTAATATTTGGTTTTTTGAAATATGATTCGAAGTTGGAAAATGAGGCTTTCATAATCAACCTGTTAATTTTACTTGTGAAGTACCATATTCATTGCTGTAAATTTAGTAACCGGAAACCTTTTTTCTCGGTGGTATTAAAAGAAGTAGAAATATATATAAATACTGTTAAGGAAAGTAAAAACAAAAAAGCTGTCAAAACTGTCTATCTGTTTGAAAAGTTTAAGTTATTGTGATTTAGCAAGGCCTTTTTTATTTAATATATCTGTATAATCTTGTCTGTATTTATATATAGTTTTTTATTTTTAATTAAAATGTGTAATGTATGTGCAATTGGTGTCTTACTCCTGTCCCTGGCATTTTGTATTGTTCTTTGTATTGTAGCAATAAAAAAAAAAACTCACAGCAAACAGCACAGACTAAACACACGCGATGCAGTGACTATATCTGCGGTCACAGATTCCTAATGGGGAGAATTAGAAATTCTATTTTCCTCTATAAGGCCTATATTTTCTTCTTTTCTTTTATTTTCTGAGCAACGGACATGTGCTCAGTCTGAACGGACATTTTGAGCGTACTGAACTTCAAATCAAATGAATCAAATATTTTCTTTATTTTTTAACAATTATTCCATAGGTTCCAGTTCTGGGCCCCATCCACCCTGGGCCCGGGACAACAGACCCGTTTGTCCCCCCCTGTCGGCGGGCGTGGTCATGTATAACCATTTGACGGTTGGATCAAATACAATCTCCTTAATCTTCATTTTATTATACCAGTCAACAAACCAACATATTTCATGATATAATATATATTAGGTATGGTATTACAGTCCATATTTGATGTGCTCCCTGATCTCTGCTTTAATCCACTTTAATCCACTTTAATCAGACATTTCTCATCATGATTGTTAATGCATTTAAAACCCCCATTTTGAGGAGCTGAACGATATATCTTGTTGTGATGAGTGCGGACATTTTCATTTATTACAGCTCAAATGAGCACGTCACGCGATATTCTTTTATGCTGCTGAATGAACTCCGCTTTTGCCCAGTAAGTGACGAGCTAACTTACCTGATATCTGCTTCAGTCCAGTTTGCTGACATTTCTTGTCGTGAATGTTGTATTGCATCTAAATCCCTCATTTTAAAAAGTTGAAACAACTTGCGCATACGCGTGTCATTGTTTATGCGTCTCATTTATCATTTCCTGATAACTGCTTCAATCTAGTTTGCGACATTTCTCGTTGTGAATGTTGATATACATGTAAATCTCTCCTTTTAAAGAGCTGAACCATAACTTTTGTTGTGATGACGCTCGCGTCCTCACTACGACATGCGACCATTACGGCATTGTTTCAGCTTCTTGTTCACACACAGGGTTTTCCGTGTATCTGACTAGGTCCTCTTTCCAGCAACGATCTCAGAAGATTTACCGGACGAGTTTGTGTTCACACAGACGCTTGTCTGGCAATTTTACGGGTATTTTCGGGGACCAAAGGTCTGTGTGAATGGGGTTTAAGTTGATGCACCTGGCACTGACAGAATTAAACGCTGTTGCGCATAATGAACATAACCTTTTTGATCTTTAATGAGGAATTTGTTTTAATCAGGTGGAGAGGATCCTTGATGATCATGATAGTCTAAATTGATCTGCATGCCAAGTAAACTGCTTCTCTCCGGCAAAAGATACAGAGTTTAGATGTGTAAATTAAATTGATATAAGAATTATTTTAAACCAGTATTTGTGTGCTTTATTAACAAATGTTTATTTTAATAGGGTTATATTATTGTCATTATTATTGAGGTTATTGTTGTTAAATATTGACTTACTATTTGTTTATTGTATGTCTTGCAATAACATGTAGTCCAGCACAATTTTCCTTTCGAGGACAATAAAGTATACTATTACTAGATTACATCCCCCCAACAGATACAGTATAACCATGAATCTCTCTTTATTAGATGCATTACTGTGTTGAATTAGTTAAATGCTGCAAAATGTAACACAAAATTTAATGCTCATTAATAATTGATACCCTATGTATATAATTGAAGACATGTTTAAAGTAAATTGTGACCAGTAATGCAAAACATAAAAGAATTTGGCAATTTTTGTTAAATTGAAGTCTTTTTATCGGAACATGGTGCTGTTTCACTTGATGTGTGTTTCTGTTTGTGTGTGCACTACAGGCCAAGGAGAAGTATGAGAAGTCTCTGGATGAGTTGTCAAAATACACACCTCAGTACATGGAGTGCATGGAGCAGGTGTTTGACCAGTGTCAACAACATGAGGTCAGGCGACTGACATTCCTAAAAGAGGCTCTCCTGGACATTAAACGACATCTCAACTTGACGGAAAATCAAAAGTTAGTATGATCCTAAGATCCATAAGGTCTGCTATATTTGTTAGAACTTACTGACTTGAAATCTAATTTCAGGTTTAAATTATTTTTTTTAAAGCTTAATAAGTGCCTTGAATAAGTCTAAAATATATATTTTATTTATTTATTTTGAATTTGGCTTAGGACAGGGGTGTCAAACTGGGGACCTGATGGTAAATAACATCACCATGTGAGGGTTGGATAATTTTTTTAAACCTTAGAGTGCTGATAACCTGTTAATATTAATTAAACAAACTACAAATTATTTAGCAAGAAAAATAGAAAAACATGGCTCTGTAATCACCAAATTTCATGAACCCTCAGAAACATTAATACACTCATACAGTAGAATAAAAATAAACACAAATGTACATCTGTAAAAACCCACTGGTCTTGGGTAGAAAAGCCTTAATTTAAGTTCCTCTAAATGGAACTTTAACAGAATTATACCATTTGCGTATACCTTATCCTCTTTGTATTGCTAAATACAGTAATGCCAAAATCATTCATAATTTTTTAAAAGAAAATGCTAAATTGCATTTGTAAAGCATTACAGTACCAAATACAGTTTAAAGGTGCTCTAAGCGAATTCACGCATTTTAGGCAATTAAACTTTTTTGTTTCATACAGTAAACATATCCTCACTATCTGCTATCTGCCTGTCCCATGAACACACTGTAAAAAAACGCGGTCTCTGTAGACAGCCCAGGCTCCACAAATTGCAACAAAACCAAAGTGGTCAAATCTACCACCACGAAACATAACAAAGTGTTCCAGCCAATAAACGACAAGAAGGATTTGGGAGTGGGGGTTGGGCGCATTCATGACTCGTTCAGAAAGCACGGAAGGGAGGGGAAGGAGTTAGCTACTCTCCGTTTTGTTTGACAACACTTCGAACATAAACAAGAAGTGACATCACACAGATTCGCTAAGAATGCCTTTAAAGTCATAAATCACAGTCATTATGCTTTTAAATCTCTTTGACCACTATATCAACATTTCCATTTTTGGGGTTGGTGCTTCTCTCATTTCTAGACCTCTGTGTTTAAATCAGGTGGAGAGGATCCATGATGATCATGATAGTCTAAATTGACCAGGCACCACATTTAATAAAAACCCTTTTTAAAACTAGAACCCACTGCAGTTTGTCGCATGTCACCATTGCGGTATTTCATACACATTAACCGACAAGCGCCGGAATCACCATGCAGCTGCCACTGTCCTTGGCACCTGGCTCAAAGAGCCATGCCCGAGGAAACAGCAGGATGCACAAGCACCGCATGCGGTCTACGCCTCACCTGTGAAAACGTCTCTGTTTTGCCACTCTCCTGAAAATTGACTAGACATTTGCGACTACAATATAAAAGCATTATTTAACCTCCTAAGACCCGGGTTTTGGTTTGTCTTTTTTCAGATTTCTTCCAGCTGTTTTGGGGTTAGGATAAATCAATAAGTATAATAACCAAACTTTTTTCTTAGAACATGAAGCAGTGTAATTGTCTACGTATGTGTACAACAGGTTCAAGTTATACAGAATTAAATATTATGGTGCAAACAACAAAAAATGTCAGGTCTAAGGAGGTTAATAAACTTTATAAATCATAATGCGGGGCAGATTTGACACTGGGACATATGTTTGACACCCCTGGCTTAGGACATCCCTAGTCTATGATGTTGAAAATTAAATTGATTGATTGAAAATTATTGATTGAAGTGTGTCTAAATCTTCTGTTTTCTACATGCTACAGCTATGCTTCAGTGTACCGTGAGTTTGAACGCACCATTCTGGCTGCTAACACACAGGAAGATCTCAAGTGGTTCAGTAATTATCATGGTCCTGGGATGCATATGAATTGGCCCCAGTTTGAGGTATACAGTTTTAGCTAGCCCCTGTTGCATCAGTGGAACATTTTAATAGTTCCTAGAACAATTGGCATGTTTGAATCCCAAACTATTGTCATTCTTTTTGATGTGTTCACTTCGCAGGAACAAGGAATACTGTTTTAGGAATACCTTTTGGGGAAACAATGTGACCTGTGCTGTCTAAATTATTCAGAATGAGCACCGTCTAATTTTGAGCAATAGGGAAAAAAGTGAGAAATGTAGATTTTTGTCGAATTTAAGGTTTTTATAAAAATAAGTAGGGAATTATCGGGGCAAAAGTAACGCGGGACAAAAGTAACAAATTGCTTTTCTCAGAGCCTTGATTACATTTAGCATTGAAAACTATGACAGCATCTGTAGCATGGCGTCTGCGTATTGGCCTGCGGGGTTTTACAGCCGTCACTTCATAGTACCAAAGAAAAGCAGTGGGTTACGACCAATCTTGGATTTGCGCTTGCTGAACCGTGCACTTCACAAAATTCCATTCAAGATGCTGAAGTAAAAAGCATTTCTCTATGCATCCGTCCCCAAGATTAGTTTGCAGCCATAAACCCGATTTTTCCTCATTACAATTCTCGATTAGGGCGTGGCACAGCAGCCTGCACCGTGTGACCATCACACCAGCGTGGCATCGCACAGCAGCCTGCACCGTGTGACCATCACACCAGCGTGCCATCGCACTTTCACTCATTGTTTCTCTGGGCTGGTGTGCCCCTGAAAACAGGTCTCCAGGCATGCCACAGTATGCACAGATGCCTCCACCACAGGGTGGGGGGCCACTTACAATGGGCCTGCAGTCTCAGGGGTTTGGACGGCACCCCCCACATTTTACTGGTGGCTCCTTACTGGCACACCAGGACATGGTTCCCAGAATTCATGTTCCTCGTGACAGCCCCCCTGGCAGATTTCCCTGAGGAAGGACCTTTTCTCTAAGGAAGGGGGCACAATATGGCTTCATGTCCCGACCTGTGGAACCTCCATGTATGGTCTCTGAACGTGACACAGAGGTTCTAAGTTATTTACCACAAGCAGTATCTAACACCTGTTCGTCGAGTGGTGCCCGATCAGCGTCGTGCTTTCTTTTCTTCAGCATCGATTGGAGAGAAGGCTGTCCTCCTCCACCATTTAAGTAGACATTGCTGTGATCTCAGTTCACCATGCCCTGATAAATGGCAGGTCAGTGGGACAACATAACCTGGTCATTATGTTTCTGAGAGGAGCACAGAGACTGAATCCTCCACGTCCTTGAGACCTGTCCATTGGGCTGATAGCCATTCAGGACTCTTCCTTCGAGCATTTACAGTGAGTTAGAATCAAGTTTCCTCAATAAAAACTCTGATCATGGTTGCATTGGCCTCCGTTAAGAGGGTAGGGGACCTCCATGCATTTACAGTCGACGATTCGTGCCTTCAGTTTGCGCCTGCTGTCTCTAACGTATCACTAAAGCCCAGGCCCAGCTATGTGCCCAAGGTTCCCACCACTCCTTACAGAGATCAGGTTGAGAGGAGGCAGATCCAGCCCTAGCTTTGTTATGTCCCGGACGCGCACTGCGGTTGTACGTTGACAGAACTCAAGAATATGACGTCATAGTGACAGACTGAAAGGGAACGTCTCGGTTGCGTACGTAACCCTCGTTCCCTGAAGGAAGGAGACATCAAGTCCCGTCGTCAAGGACTTGCTCTACCATTGCTGATGTTGGTCGGGCACTAGAGGCTCTTCTTTCTCAGCGAAAATAACTGATTTGGTATTGTACTTGTGAGGCAGGGCGGCGCCAGCAGATGCAAATAGTGCAGGCAAATGTTCCTTAGTGTTTTACAAGTTTCTCGAAGATGATTGTTCCCACGAATTGGTCCCAATACATCTATCACACCATGACATCTCCGTTCCCTTCCTTCAGGGAATGAGGGTTCCATACGTAACTGAGATATAAGCTTTTGAATATTTGCCCATTGTGACTCAATTTGCCAGGAGGGGTCACAAATTAGCTTCTAACTCTTAGAGTAGGGTCTAACAAGAAAAATACAAACCACCAGTGAGGTAAGTGTAATTTGATTGGAAAAACAAATACCATACAAAATACATTCATAAAAGCCACAAACATACAGGTTATATTTACTCCACAATCATGTTTCAACACATAAACATACAGAAAGCTAATGTTTAATGGCATTTACCTCTTGCCTTTGTCTACGTTGTTGTGTTCATTTCTCAGCCTAAATGATATGTAGCACTGCAAGCAGCTGTAGGAGATTTTGGGTGAATTCCAATAGACCCTTTTACAGCCCACATGATCAAATAGCCTGTGCGCGCATTTTGGCAACAGAAGTGGTGTTGTTCCCCAGTGGTTCTAATGTGTAAGCAACTCAGAAGGTTTATTAAAACGGTTTCTCAGCATCAAAATGTCTGGTTGTTGTGCTTGGTTGCACTAATATAATATACTAATATACATGTATCTGGCCACTTTATATTTGGTCATCTGCTTACGTCTTCTATCCACTCCACTATATTACACAGATCTGGTATTGCCATACTTCTGTTGCCAAACTGTGCGCGCATACGTTGCCACGTCATGATTGTATACAAACAGTACAAGGGTCTATTCAAAGGTTGGAACCTTCACATGATGCGAACTTTGAAGGCATGACTTGTTCTTTCGAAGGGGCAGCCTCTGAAGTCCACAACTTGAATTGAAATGCGTCCGCCTAACATGCAGAGGGACTTGCGTCACCTGCTGTTCCCGTCCACCGTGCCTGTCAGCAGGACACAACAGCAGAGACGTTTTAGCCTTTTAGAAATAAAAATGGAGCAATATATTTTTTTCATTTTAAAGAATTATTTAGAGAATATGATGCATTGATGCAGATTAAACTATACCCAACAGTATATCAAATTATTATTATTATATATCAAATAAAAAATATACAAACATGCACAGTATAACAGCAATAATATTAATTTACATTTTCAAAACATAATTTATAATAGTAAAACAGTAGTAGTTGTATAGGACCACCATTCGTCAAACTAATGATTTATGACCCCCTTGACAGGTCGTGTTCTGACAGGTCGTGTTTTATGACCCCTTGACAGATGGCGTTTTATGACCCCTTGACAGATGGTGTTTTGACAGGTCGTGTTTTATGACCCTTGACAGATGGTGTTTTGACAGTTTGTGTTTTATGACCCCTTGACAGATGGTGTTTTGACAGTTTGTGTTTTATGACACCCTTGACAGATGGTGTCTTGACAGGTCGTGTTTTATGACCCCCCTTGACAGGACGTGTTCTGACAGGTCGTGTTTTATGACCCCTTGACAGATGGTGTTTTGACAGTTTGTGTTTTATGACACCCTTGACAGATGGTGTCTTGACAGGTCGTGTTTTATGACCCCTTGACAGATGGTGTTTTGACAGATTGTGTTTTATGACTCCCTTGACAGATGGTGTTTTGACAGGTAGTGTTTGACAGTTGCCGCCAGCGTCTCTCTCCCCCTCCATCCCTCCCTCCTTTCTAGCCCGTGCGCGTCTCACCACTGAGTGTCTCACAGCGGGTGCGTGTTGTAAACGAGTAAAGATTTCTAAAACTCAATGTTGGTAAAATAATTCACCATTACACTGACAAAAAGTAAATGTTTATTTTAGATTTAGACAAATCATGAACAAGGCTCTGATTAAAACTTTTGGTTGTAACATCACCAGTTATTTAATTAAATATTCCGTATACGTGTGTAGTTTAAGCAATGACCTAAGCCATAACCTTCGGCGCCGTCAATACTACAATCTTTAGACGAAAGTCTAAACTAAATAAAATTTTAAACGGTTCATGAGGTCCGTGAATCTTTTCATGACCTGCTCTATAGTTTCACGCATATTAAAGATCACTCTCCAGCGGTGCCTGACAAAGCGCCGGGTGAGCGTTCATAATAAATGTAATTCTGTCCACTATGGCAAAATAGGAGTTTATTTTAGATTTAGGGGATTCTTTAACCAAGTCTCTGATTAAGACATGTGTATACGTGCACCATTGGTGACAGAGAACTTATATCTGATGTTAATAAACTTTAAAATGTTTTTAAGACGTCTTCATCCCATTTTAGGGGTTTATTTTTAATTAAAGGCTTCTTAAAACATGTGTGAATATGTGTATATTATACGAAGAGTCTTATATTGTCTGCTCTGACAAAAATAAAGTATTATTTTAGATTTTAGGTGAATTGACTGCGTGTATCTTATAAATACAACTTGATAATACGTTTGTTTTGTCAAGAGACTTCTTTAAAGTCACACAAGAATAAAATATTTTAGTTGTAACTGGTTAAACTTAAATCTGCTATTATCTATTTAACTATAAGCTATATTTTTCTGATCAGCCTCAAACAGAAGCTGCTCTGTGAGCGTCTGGGTGTTTGAGATAATTCACATTAGGGGGCTGCTTGTAAACTAGTGTATTTTAAAACCGCTGTGGTAATGTGTAATATGGACACTCTGTCAAAATAAAGCATTTGCTTGTAACAAATTATTTAATGAAATATTCAGCATGGGTATAGCAATGAACTGTGCCAAAACCACCGGGGACCGCCAATAACACATTCTTTAGACTAAAGGCTTTTTATTTTAAACTAAATAAAAGTTTAATCTTTTTAGGCATAGTATTCTGATCACACCATTAGATCGCGCTCCGGCGTTTACAATAGAGAACATACGAGGATGCGTGTTCATATCTACCGTTAAGAAACTTTTAAACGATTAAAAACATTTTCATATCATCTTCAGGGTTTGTTTTAAATTAATGACATCTTAAAACCAACTGTGAATATGTGTTTATTACACAATAAATGTAATTCTGTCCGCTCTGACAAAATAAGGGTTAATTTTAGATTTAGGGAATTCTTTAATCAAGTCTCTGATTTAAACACATGAATGCGCGAACCACCGTTGCCAGAGAACGTACGCTGATGCGCTCTTATGGCGTTAAGAACCTTTTAAACGTTTTAAGACATTTCAGCCCCTCTACTGGTTTGAATTCATTAATGTCATCTAATATCCAAGTGTGTACATGTGTATTTACGATAAATGTAACACGGTACGCATTGTCAAAATAAAAGGTTTCTTGAACATGGTATTCCAGTGTATGTTTCTAGTCTTGCGAGTACTCTTCATATTTATTGATGTGAAAAAAAAGTTTGTTGTTTTGTGCGGTCGGGTTCTGGACGGACAGTTTTTATGAGTCTCTCCTCACCATACGTTATCACCCAGCGGACCTAGTGTGTCTGAACAGCGGTGGTGTTCGGTGGACCGTCCTGTTTCTAAAACTCTGTGTTGGTAAAATAAGTGTAATTCAGCCCCATTGACAATAACTAAAAGGTTTATTTTAGATTTTAGTTAGAGCACCAGACCCTATTTTAGGGGAGACACTGCAGGATCTAAAAGTTTGTAACAGTACAAAATTATTTAATGAAATATTAAGTACGGTTATATTTAAGCAATGAATTATACCAAAACCACCGTAGGTCGACAATTCTTTAGACTAAAGCCTATTTATTTTAAACTAAATAAAAGCTGATTCGCTTCACGAGATCTGTGAAGCTTTTCAAGCAGAGGGTTCTGTTCAAGCCATTAAAGATAGGGGCTCCGGCGTTTACAATAAAACATACGCGGATGCGTGTGTCACAAGGTGATGATCTTTAGGGGCGGAACCAAAGTTAAGGAAGTTTGGTTCCGCCCGGAAGTGTTTCCCACCCGGGCCAGTAAGAAAAACACCGGAACTTCCGGTAGCGCCGCGAGAGGGAAATCGGCGGAATTAGACGCAGCTGTGCCTAGTTAACAGGAGCGGCAATGATTGGAGGACACGCCGGGCAGGCCAGTATAAAAAGAACAGTTAAATCACAGTTAGAGGCTGATTTGTTGACGTTGTACTGCAGTGTTGTGTATACTCATCGGGTGCGTTGGTGGTAGCGGTCCGGCTCTCTTTCCCAGGCTGAAGCAGTGTAGTTGGAGAGATGTTGTGAACCTTAAAGGTTGGAAACCGAACGGATGAAATCGGAAGCACAGCCATAACGTGAGAAGAAAACGGAGTATATGTGAGTACCGACCTGCAAGTGGGTTGTGTAAGCGCTGGAGAGACGCCCTGCTTGGCAGGATTGATGTTTGCCTGTTGTGTGGATCGGAAGCAAAGGACAGTGACATTTATCGTTTGCGGTGCCTGTGAGTATAACATCTGGTGAAGGCGTTTTGTACACTAACCTGTATTTTCAGTGGATACCTCCAGGAGAAGGAGGGCGGCCCTACCCCTGTGATAGCGTGGTGGGTGAGCCGAGGAAACATCTCACAGAAGCTAAACACAGCGACAAGACCATCAGCTAGACCGAATATTTCCATCAACCATCGAACCTGGGCAAAGTGTAAAGAGACGGGCGTCCTTTATGTACACTTGAGCGTGGTGGGTGAGTCTTTGTGTCGTGGAACTTACACTTTTGAAGTGGTGCTGTGTACTGCTGTGTATTGCTGTGTGTCTTGTCAGACAAACCCCTGCCTCCGTACACTCTGTCAAAGGAAGACGAAGAGGTTGCCGGTCTAGCAGAGAATATCAGAATTTATGCTGTGAACACGCTTTAGGTCTACATAGTGAAGCGGTGCTATGGAAACGATTTCCCGTCCAGACGTTGGGGTATTTTTGGAGAAACGGCGGTGAAGGACCGAATGATCGGTGGATGTGTGAGTACAATTAAAGGTCACTATTGTTGATGTGTTGATCTATCCAATACTTACTGTTGCAGAGAGTGAGGTGTAGGCACTCCGCCGTCCCGGGTCTCTACAAAGGGGCGCCCCTGCTCGGGATACGATCGCCGAGACGGCAGACAGAGAAGGGCAGCGCTCGGCCTGGTGAGACGACGTGACGTGTCCACCCCCCTGTGACCAACGGGCTCGTCGTGAGGGTTCGTCCCCGACGTCGCCAGAAACCCACCTGTTGATCTAACCTATTGAGAGGAAACCACGATCAGTAAGTCCGCCGTACCTACCTTATCCAATTTAAATAACCCCCAAGTTGGTGACTTACCGAAACAGGAGGGCACCGCACGCAGCTGCTGCCTGTGGAGAGAGAGAGAAAGAGAGTGAATACCAGAGAAACGAACAGTGTGAACCTCATACTTACCGTAGGCTGTAACCAGCGAAGAGGTGAGAAAGTCAAGTGAACTAACTGTGTCTTGTGTCCCAGCTGCCGTCTGTTGAGAGAGAGAGAAAGAGAGTGAATACCAGAGAAACGAACAGTGTGAACCTCAGACTTACCGTAGGCTGTTACCAGCGAAGAGGTGAGAAAGTCAAGTGAACTAACTGTGTCTTGTGTCCCAGCTGCTGTCTGTGGAGAGCGAGAGAAAGAGAGTGAATACCAGAGAAACGAACAGTGTGAACCTCAGACTTACCGTAGGCTGTAACCAGCGAAGAGGTGAGAAAGTCAAGTGAACTAACTGTGTCTTGTCTCCCAGCTGCTGTCTGTGGAGAGAGAGAGAAAGAGAGTGAATACCAGAGAAACGAACAGTGTGAACCTCATACTTACCGTAGGCTGTAACCAGCGAAGAGGTGAGAAAGTCAAGTCGAACTAACTGTGTCTTGTGTCCCAGCTGCTGTCTGAGGAGAGAGAGAGAGAAAGAGAGTGAATACCAGAGAAACGAACAGTGTGAACCTCATACTTACCGTAGGCTGTAACCAGCGAAGAGGTGAGAAAGTCAAGTTGAACTAACTGTGTCTTGTGTCACAGCTGCTGTCTGAGGAGAAAGAGAGAGAAAGAGAGTGAACAACAGAGAAACATGAAGGCACGTGGGGCGAAGACCCCCTGCTGAACCGAGAAAGGTACGCAAGCAGCGAAAAGTCCATTCAACAGTCCCACTGATTTTACTCTGCCTCCAGGAAGGAAGAAGGAGGGCGCCACGGATAGCAGGGACCAGGCGTTGGAGCCTGACGTTCTTTTCCCCCGGCGTACGGTGGTCTGCACCCCCGTTGCCCCTTGTCCCTACCTGCCCGTGGCAGCAGTCTCCCTGGAGGGAGGAGTCAGAGACTATTTAGTTTTAATTGCCCTTTCCCCATTTCCCCACCCTTTTAAATATTTAATAAATAAAGATTTGTTTTAATATTTACCTGCTCTCGTTGTTGTCTGGTCATTGGGTTGGCTTTGGGGACCTCCTCGAGGTGGAAGTTAAAAATGGGCGTGGCTTAGCCTATTAGCAGCCAGCCCCTTGGGCATGACACGTGCACATATCGGCCATTAAGAAACTTTTAAACGATTAAAGACATTTTCATCTCATATTCTGGGTCTGTTTTAATCTAATGACATCTTAAAACCAACTGTGAATATATGTGTTTATTACACAATAAATATAATTCTGAGCGCTCTGGTTATATAAAAGTGATTTTAGGCATATCATTATCCCATACTCATAAGATAATGATTAAAACATGTTATTGCATAGAGCAATAAACACATGCACTCACATATCTATGGTTTTAAAAACAAACTTTTTAATGTTTAAGACATTTTGACCCCATTTTCTGGTTTTGTGTCCGCTGTGGATACCAATCTCTAAGTGTTTATTATACAACAAATGCAATTCTGTCAGCATTTCTAGTTTTAGAACGCCTCTGATTTAAACATGTGGGTTTTTAAAATGAAACGGCCATGTGACTTTTATGACAAAAGCTATTCGATCTTAATTTTTTTTTGTTTTTAACATCCAAACGTTCTTATACACAATCCTTAATTAAACATCTAGGTGTGTATGAGTAAGTTTATATCTAATGTCACATGAGCAGCAACGAGTCGCGCATGTGTGTGTGTGTGTGTGTGTGTGTGTGTGTGTGTGTGTGTGTGTGTGTGTGTGTGTGTGTGTGTGTGTGTGTGTGTGTGTGTGTGTGTGTGTGTGTGTGCGGCCGGGTAATTATCACGTTGGGGGGACCAATTGTCCCCACAAAGATAGGAATACCAGTATTTTTGTGACCTTGTGGGGACATTTTGATGTCCCCATGAGGAAACAAGCTAATAAATCAAACAGAATGATGTTTCTTGAAAATCTAAGGTATCAGACAGTTTCCTGTGATGGTTGGGGTTAGGGAATGGGGCAGGTAAGGGGAATAGAATATACAGTTTGTACAGAATAAAATGCATTACGTCTATGGAATGTCCCCAAAAGACATGGAAACCAGAACGTGCGTGTGTGTGTGTGTGTGTGTGTGTGTGTGTGTGTGTGTGTGTGTGTGTGTACCTGGTAATTATCACGTTGTGGGGACCAATTGTCCCTACAAAGATAGGAATACCAGTGTTTTTGTGACCTTGTGGGGACATTTTGATGTCCCCATGAGGAAACAAGCTTATAAATCAAACAAGATGATGTTTATTGAAAATCTAAGGTACAAGAAAGGTTTTTGTGATGGTTGGGGTTAGGGAATGGGGTAGGTAAGGGGAATAGAATATACAGTTTGTATGGTATAAAATGCATTATGTCTATGGAATGTCCCCACAAAACATGGAAACCAGAATGTGTGTGTGTGTGTGTGTGTGTGTGTGTGTGTGTGTGTGCGTGTGTGTGTGTGTGTGTGTGTGTGTGTGTGTGTGTGTGTGTGTGTGTGTGTGTGTGTGTGTGTGTGTGTGTGTGTGTGTGTGTGTTTGCATGGGGGTCTATGATGTCTCTGTTTGTTACTAAAGCTTAGATATTAAGTCTGTGCCCTCATTGACAAAAAGTAAAGGGTTTTTAGATTTAGTCTTCATTACACAAATACTGATTAAATCATGTTATCCATTATTTGCGATTTAAAGAAACTTAAAAGGTTTAAGACATTTTATCTCACATTTTGGTGTTGTTTTTTAATTAATGTAGCCTTAAACCCATCTGTTATCCATTTGGGGAACAATAAAATGTATGCATATATTATTTATCAAAGTTGACGATGTTATAAGCCAGGTTGTCACTAACGTGACAACAAACATTTCTTTAAAGACAAAACATCTAACAAAATTGCCATGGCTTACAGAGACACACTAGACTTTTTTTTTGTGTGTGTGTGTGTGTGTGTGGTTTTGTTAAACATGATTGTGTGCTTCCATTAAACTATCTATATCAACAACACCACATAGGATGTACCTCTACATAACAGTAAAATCATGTACACATATTAAATAGGTAACCCTTAACACTTATTTAAAAAATAAAAATATACTATTCGAACATCCTAACCTGATATTAGGTTAGATTAGGTTTTAAGGTCAATCAGCGTCTTTAGCTTTAGGACTTACAGCACAAAACCCCCAATGACAGGAGCAATGACAGGATTTTTATGAAGTTGAGCAGACCATTGGTTTGCCTGAGGGGTTAGGTTAAACTTAGGTCAACATCTATCAGTGCATAATAAGCAAACATTAAATTATATTTTACCTATGGTTCCCTTTCAGTCGGTCACTACGACGTCACGTCGTGACCGACGAATTGGGAACTCGCTTAGAGAGACCAATCTGCTTCGAATACTACTAAAACGCCAATGAACTTGGCATTGAGATATTTGCATAATGCTGGCGCCGCCCCGCCAGGTGCGTATATAAGCAGCAGGTGCAAATAGGGAAATTAGCTTTTTATCGCTTCGAAAGCCGGCAGTATCTGCTACTGAGAAGCTACTTTACTCTGTTGGGATTTGATTGCTGAAGTTGGTTGGACTGGCAGTACCACAGCGGACGCTTCGCTTATTCCACTGCTCTACATCTGTTTGTTAGTTTTGAGTTTAGTGTGTGCGTTGCCCTTCCCTGTGTGCATCATCAACTGAGCATCTGAGTGAATTCCCCTAAAAGAGTGATACGAGAGAGCTTTGTGCCTTGTTAAAGGCAGCCACTCTCTCGTATATCTGGACATCAGCGTCCTTTTCAGGATGGCTTTTCGTCCGTGCGATCTTGGGTGCGGCAAATACATGGGTCCGAAGGACGGTCACGAGCCTTGTCTTTCGTGTTTGGGCATCGAGCACGCAGAGGCAGCGTTCGCTGGGGGTAAGTGTTCTTACTGCGAGAACATGTCCCTTGTGGATTTGCAGAGACGGTTGTCTTTCCTCCGGGAAAAGCGCAACCCTCGTCATGCGAGTGCTGAACGCCGCCACGGTGCGGCCGTGAAGCTCTCAAAGGACGACCTCCGCATCACTGTGCTGAGCCGGTCGGGGGATTCGTCCTCATGCTCTCAGCCTCCTCATCCACAGCCGGTTGATGTGCCTATGGAGACTTCAGCGTCGTGTTCTACGATGTCTCTAGAATCCATTGTGCCTCCCTCCGGGTCCACCGACGCCGCAGCATCCGAGGGTGGGCCTCCTCCCCCTGACGTGGACCCCGACGCCCTTCCTCCCTCCGTCGGGTTGGGACGCCGGAGTTCGATCCAGAGATGGTGGCCGTGCTCGCTCGAGCGGCGGAGACCGTAGGGTTAGAGTGGGTTCCCCCCCTCAGCCCGAGCCGTCCCGCCTGGATGATTGGTTCTTTGGAGCTGCCCGGGTTTCACAACCCTCTCCACCGGTGCCTTTCTTCCCCGAGGTGCACGAGGACCTGACTAGAACCTGGAAGTCGCCGTTTTCTACCAGATTACGGCCGTTTCAGCCCTCCCCCCTCACCTCCCTCACCAGCGGAGCCGCTAAGGGTTATACGGGGATCCCTCCTGTGGAGCGCGCGTTCGCGATGCAGCTGTGTCCGGCTAACGCTCCCTCTTGGAAGGACCGCCCAACCCTCCCCTCTCGTGCCTGCAGACAGTCCTCCGGTTTAACGGGCGCTGCCCACCAGGCATGTGGAGAGGCGGCTTCAGCCCTGCACGCAATGGCGTTGCTGCAGGTTCACCAAGCGAAGGCCTTGAGGGATCTGCACGAGGGAGGACACGACTCGCCTGTCCTTTCGGAGCTCCGGGCTGCCACTGATCTGGCTCTTCCCCCTACGAAGGTGACAGCGCAGGCGATTGATCGTGCCATGTCCACGATGGTGGTCCAGGAACGCCACTTATGGCTATGTCTGGCGGACATGTCGGACGCGGAGAAGAACAAGTTCTTAGACGCTCCAGTGTCCCAGGCTGGCCTCTTCGGTGAGTCGGTGGAGTCTTTTGCCCAGCAGTTCTCCGCCACCCAGAAGCAGACGGAGGCGATCGCTCAGATCATGCCCCGGCGCAAGCGACCTGCATCTCGCCCTCCAGCGCTGGCGGCCCAGTCTGCTCCTCGCCGAGGGCGCCCTGCGGCGGCTGCCTCCACCCACCCCACTAGAACATCTTCCAGGCCATGGAGGGGGAACAGCCGTCGGCAGCCCGCCCCGCCCGCCCCACCCGCTTCCCGTGTTAAACGGAAATCGAAGCGGCCCTGAGACGGGCGACCTGGACCTGTCTGGAACTAAGCTGAGTTAAACCACATCACTGTGTGACACTTCAATACATATGAACGGCCGCTACGCTAATACGATTTTGTTTTTCTCTCCCTGTCTCGTCCTCGACCCGAGGTCCCGGTAGATGTGAAAGTCGGCACACCTCTGATCTACTGGCTGTCCTTCAACGTTATGCCCAGCTGATACCTGACCAACGATCACCGGCAGAACCGCTTAATCTCCGCTAAATCTCCATTTCCGTTCTCCCAAGGGTTTTTCCCTCCTAGGACTTATTTTTCCTCGGACAAAAGCACGGGGTTTTTTTTTCTCCTAGGGGGTTTTTCACCCCGGGGAGGCAGCCTTTTTGGGCTTTACCTAGCTTCCTCTTCTATACGTTGCTTTAGTAATACGTGCAATTATAATATTGAGTCATAGCCGCAGCAAATTTAACTGCTCATGCTTTCATGTATTTTGTTGTGCTATCTGTCGTTTTCTGTGCTTTTCACTGCTTCTATTTATGTAAAGCTGCTTTGAAACAATTGACTTTTGTGAAAAGCGCTATATAAATAAAATTGAATTGAATTGAATTGATTTGGATGGGATCACTCTACGGGAGACGGTGATGGCATCGCTCCCTCCACCGGTAGAGGGCCGGGTGGAGAATCTTTGGTTTCGTTTTGTTTCTGTTCCGCCGGCTTCTCAGCCGGCACCCACAAAACCACAAAAAGAGTGCATTCCTATTCCTTCTCCAGGTCTTCAGAGAATCGAGAGAGATGTGAGCGGGCATTCACATGCTCTTCCTCCCTCTCCTCTATCGCCAGCGGGTGTCCTGAGGAGTCCCAGCTCTCCGCTGAGGAGACGGGACCACCAGCACCCTCATCGGAGTCTGTGCTCTCCGCTGAGGAGACCAGACGACCGTCACCCTCAGCGGGCTCAGTTCAGTGTCACACACACACACATACTGTAGATACTTATGCTGTCTCAGCAGACGTACCGGCAGTACCACCAGTCCCGCTCCGCCGTCCCACCGCGGGTACCCCGGTAGTGCCGTTAATTCCCCTCGTACGGTCCCTGGGGGCTTGGCTTCAGCTTCCCAGCCCGTCTCGTTGGGTTTTACGCACTGTCCGCCTCGGTTACGAAATACAATTCAACCGGCACACACCCAAATTCTCGGGCATTCGTTTCACCACAGTGAAAGCGTCCGATGCACATGTACTGCGTGCAGAGGTCGAAGTCCTGCTGGCGAAGGACGTGATCGAGCCGGTCCCTCCAACCGAGATGAGGTCGGGTTTCTACCAAGATTGGTTTGCGGCAATAGACCTGAAAGACGCGTACTTTCATGTGTCCATTCTCCCTCGTCACAGACCGTTTCTCCGGTTTGCATTCGAGGGACGGGCATACCAGTACAAAGTTTTACCGTTCGGGCTGTCTCTCTCTCCCCGTGTGTTCAGGAAAGTAGTGGAGGCGGCGTTAAAACCCCTCAGAGAGAGCGGTGTTTGCATTTTGGCTTACCTCGACGATTGGCTTATAATAGCGCATTCTCGGCGGACGCTTTGCGAACACAGAGATTTAACGCTTCGGCATCTCGCCCGTTTGGGTCTTCGGGTCAACTGGGAGAAGAGCAAGCTCTGCCCCACGCAGAGGATCTCTTTTCTCGGGATGGAACTGGACTCGATCGATTTATCGGCCCGTTTGACGGAAGAGCGCGTCCAGTCAATTCTGACTTGCCTCGGTTCATTTCGAGGGAAGAATGCGGCCCCGCTGAAACAATTTCAGAAGCTCCTGGGGCATATGGCAGCAGCAGCGGCTGTGACACTGCTCGGGCTGCTCCATATGAGACCGCTTCAGCGTTGGCTTCACGATCGAGTCCCGAGGAGAGCGTGGCGCGCCGGCATCCATCGTGTAGCTATTACACCTGCGTGTCCCCTAACATTCCCCCCGTGGTCGGACCCCGCGTTTCTCAGGTCCGGTGTGTCCATGAGACAGATCTCTCGGCATGCTGTTGTACACACAGATGCGTCCGACACGGGCTGGGGTGCCACGTACGACGAGCTTACAGCTTCAGGGGTGTGGACAGCACCCCAGTTGCACTGGCATATCAATTGCCGAGAGTTGTGGGCAGTATATCTGGGACTTGTACGCTTCGCTACGGAGCTGCGAGGGAAGGATGTACTAGTACGCACCGACAACACTGCGACCGTTGCGTATATCAACCGTCAAGGCGGTTTGCGCTCCCGTCACCTGTCGCATCTCGCTCGTCATCTCCTCCTTTGGAGTCAGAAGCATCTGAGGTCCCTTCGTGCCATTCACATTCCGGGCTCGCTCAATACAGCAGCGGACGCGCTTTCTCGAGCTGCGCGCCCCGGCGAATGGCGACTCCACCCCCAGACGGTCCAGCTAATTTGGAAGAAGTTTGGTCGTGCGCAGATAGACCTGTTTGCGTCGCCGGACGATACCCACTGTCGCCTATTTTATTCACTAACCGAGGGCAGCCTCGGCGTGGACGCATTGGCACACAGCTGGCCTCGGGGGATGCGCAAATACGCATTCCCCCCAGTGAGCTTAATCGCACAGACACTGTGCAAAGTCAGGCAGGACGAGGAGAGCCTTTTACTGATCGCCCCTTATTGGACGAGCAGGAATTGGTTTCCAGAACTAATTCTCCTCGCGACAGCCCCTCCCTGGCGGATTCCCCTGAGGAAGGACCTTCTTTCTCAAGGAGGGGGCACATTATGGCACCCGCGCCCCGACCTGTGGGATCTCCATGTGTGGTCGTTGAGCGCGCGCAAGGTTTAGGTAATTTACCACAAGCGGTATCTAACACAATCGACGCGGCACGAGCTCCGTCCACAAGACGGGCTTACGCGTTTAAATGGAACCTTTTCGTCACCTGGTGCTCTTCGCAACGCAAGGACCCCAGAGAATGCCCTATTAACATCGTGCTTTTATATCTTCAACATAGGTTAGACGGTAGGCTGTCACCCTCCACCATTAAAGTTGATATCGCTGCTATTTCTGCTCATCACTCACTTATCAACGGCAGATCAGTTGGCCAGCATGATTTGGTTATTAGATTTTTAAGAGGCGCTCGTAGGCTAAACCCCTCGCGCCCTCCTTCTATTCCTCCCTGGGACCTGTCCATGGTGCTGAAAGCCCTTCAGGCCCCCCCGTTCGAGCCTTTGCAGTCTGCGAGTCTGAAGCTTTTATCAATGAAAGCTCTGACCCTACTAGCATTGGCCTCAGTGAAGAGAGTAGGGGATTTACATGCATTCTCTGTTGACGATTCGTGCCTTCAGTTTGGGCCTGCTGCCTCGAGCGTAACATTGAGGCCCAGACCAGGCTACGTGCCCAAAGTTCCCACCACTCCTTTCAGAGATCAGGTGGTGAGCTTGCAAGCGCTGCCCCCGGAGGAGGCAGACCCAACCATGGCTTTGTTGTGCCCCGTACGCGCACTGCGATTCTACGTGGACCGCACGCAAAGCCTCAGGACCTCAGACCAGCTCTTTGTTTGTTATGGTGGCCAGCAGTTAGGGAAGGCTGTCACCAAGCAGAGGATGTCTCATTGGATAGTTGATACTATCACCCTGGCTTATAATCTTCAGGGTATTCCTTGCCCCTTTAATTTGAGAGCGCACTCCACACGGAGTGTTGCCTCATCTTGGGCTCTCGCTCGTGGTTCCTCGCTAACAGACATCTGCAGAGCTGCTGGTTGGGCGACACCTAATACGTTCATTAGATTCTACAGTGTTCGTATCGAGCCTGTATCCTCTCGTGTTCTTTCCTCACCAGGGGGAGCACGGAGAGCAGTCTCGCAGGTCGGCTTGCAGCCTCCAACTGATGCTTCATAACTGTGTCAGTATGGAAGGCCTTCAGAGCAAAAATGCGTAATGGTTTGAATTGTTCTTCCTCCGCTGCCTTGGCAGCCTTTGTTGCGGAGCATTGGCTGTCAGCCTTCACTAGCTGTATCCTCGCGAACCTACGTGTTGGCTCGGGCTCCACATTGTGTCCCACCGGGTTCCTTTGTGAGTATTTTTCCGTGGGGTTAATCCTACCAGCCCACGTTTCCCTTAGCAGAGCACTGCTTTGCTTACACAGCCACGGCTGTCTTTTTTCCTCAACTACGGTTGACTTCGCCCACCATTAGCCCTTAAGAGGGGTGGTGGCTTCCGCAGCGTTCCTATCCCGCTCAGGTAGGGCGCTTCGCAGTTGCTGGCACTTCTGTGGGGTTAAAGGAACATCTAGTGCCCGGCCTTCTGCCTTAAAACCTATCTCCTCCTCCTTAAGTGGAACCGGAGGGCTTTACGCAGACACTGGAAGAGGTCAGCCCCTAGTGGCGTTTTGGTAGGGATTCCCAATTCGTCGGTCACGACGTGACGTCGTAGTGACCGACTGAAAGGGAACGTCTCGGTTACGGATGTAACCCTCGTTCCCTGAAGGAGGGAACGGAGACGTCACGTCCCGTCGCCACAGGTGCTGCCACCTGCTGTTACGGCCGGTCACACTTTCCGGCTTTCTCAGCGAAAAAGAAGCTAATTTCCCTATTTGCAACTGCTGCTTATATACGCACCTGGCGGGGCGGCGCCAGCATTATGCAAATATCTCAATGCCAAGTTCATTGGCGTTTTAGTAGTATTCGAAGCAGATTGGTCTCTCTAAGCGAGTTCCCAATTCGTCGGTCACGACGTGACGTCTCCGTTCCCTCCTTCAGGGAACGAGGGTTACATCCGTAACCGAGACGTTTGTTACTGATGTTCCTAGTTTCACGTATTTTTCTGAAACAAACTTTTCTTTCCAAACTTAGGCAGCATTCATATATTAGCCTTTTTCATACATTGTAAATAGATTTCTTCACTAGTGTCAACTTATGTGTGAGCTTATGTAAATTCATCAGATGGTCTTACGTGTGTACTTTCTTAAACAAAAATTTTGCTTTTCAAACTTAGGCAGTCTTCATACGTTGGTCTTTCGATAAGTTGTTCATAGTTTTTATTTGTTAGTGTCAACTTATGCCTGAGATTTTGTAAATTCATCAGATGTTTCTTACTTGTGAATTTTCTTAAACAAACATTTTGTTTTTCAAACTTAGGCAGTCTTCATACGTTTGTCTTTTCATAAGTTGTTCATAGTTTTTATTTGTTAGTGTCAACTTATGTCTGAGATTTTGTAAATTCATCAGATGTTTCTTACTTGTGTATTTTCTTAAACAAACATTTGCTTTTCAAACTTAGTCTTCACACGTTTGTCTATTTATTGTCTATACATACACATGTTCACGCAAAACAAGAGAGGCTACGTTTGTTAAACCACATATAAATTAAGATGCATACATCTACAAATGGGCAATGTTTGAAATAGTTTGGCCGTATAGCCTTTAAATTCGGGACCAATAGATTAAAAACATTGCCCATTAGTAGATGTATGCATCTTAATTTATATGTGGTTTAACAAACGTAGCCTCTCTTGTTTTGCGTTGTTTCATCGCATCTTTGTTGTTACATACAACAGCCTCTCCACTTTATGTTAAAAGGTTTACTAAATAAAAACCTAATCAATCTTTATTATTTTGCAGACTTTGTTATGTACAACGAGCTATTGGTGGTATTACCTGTTACAGATTCAAACATATTGCTATCCTAGTTTGTTTTGATGTAAAAGATTTATCAAGTAAATCTAAAACACTTTGCATTGTTGTTTTAAACAGGTAGTACTACCTTTAAGAGTTTGACAAAGTGTTACATAAACTACAGGAATGAAGCCAACTGTGTTCATAAAAACAATCACAGATATATGTTGTCACTTACAAAAGAAAACAAGACGAATGATATAAGTATAATATTGTCTGTGCAGATACAACTAAGAACATCTGATGAGTTTACAAAATCTCAGTCATTAGTTAACACTAGCGAATAAATTTTTTTGAACGAGTGTATGAATAGACAAAAGTGTGAAGCCTAGCTATGTTTGAAAAGCAAATGTTTGTTTAAGAAAATACACATGTAAGAAACATCTGATGAATTTACAAAATCTCAGACATTATTTAACACTATCTAAAAAATTTTGAATAAGTGTATGAAGAGACAAAAGTGTGAAGACTAACTAAGGTTGAAAAGCAAATGTTTGTTTCAAAAATTACATGGGTAAGTATATCTGATGAAATTGACAAAATCTCAGACATTAGTTGACACTAGCGAAGAAAAAACTTTGAACATGTGTATGTATAGACAATGAATAGACAAACGTGTGAAGACTAACTAAGTTTGAAAAGCAAATGTTTGTTTAAGAAAATACACAAGTAAGAAACATCTGATGAATTTACAAAATCTCAGACATAAGTTGCCACTAACAAATAAAAACTATGAACAACTTATGAAAAGACAAACATATGAAGTCTGCCTAAGTTTGAAAAGCAAATGTTTGTTTAAGAAAATACACACGTAAGACCATCTGATGAATTTACAAAATCTCAGACATAAGTTGACACTAACAAATAAAAACTATGAACAACTTATTGAAAGACAAACGTATGAAGACTGCCTAAGTTTGAAAAGCAAAATGTTTGTTTAAGAAAATACACACGTAAGACCATCTGATGAATTTACAAAATCTCAGACATTAGTTGACACTAGCAAAGAAAAAACTGTGAACAAGTGTATGAAGCGACAAAAGTGTGAAGCCTAACTAAGTTTGAAAAACAAAAATGTTTGTTTAAGAAAATACACAAGTAAGAAACATCTGATGAATTTACAAAATCTCAGACATAAGTTGACACTAACAAATAAAAACTATGAACAACTTATCGAAAGACAAACGTATGAAGACTGCCTAAGTTTGAAAAACAAAATGTTTGTTTAAGAAAATACACAAGTAAGAAACATCTGATGAATTTACAAAATCTCAGACATAAGTTGACACTAACAAATAAAAACTATGAACAACTTATCGAAAGACAAACGTATGAAGACTGCCTAAGTTTGAAAAACAAAATGTTTGTTTAAGAAAATTCACAAGTAAGAAACATCTGATGAATTTACAAAATCTCAGGCATAAGTTGACACTAACAAATAAAAACTATGAACAACTTATCGAAAGACCAACGTATGAAGACTGCCTAAGTTTGAAAAGCAAAATGTTTGTTTAAGAAAGTACACACGTAAGACCATCTGATGAATTTACATAAGCTCACACATAAGTTGACACTAGTGAAGAAATCTATTTACAATGTATGAAAAAGGCTAATATATGAATGCTGCCTAAGTTTGGAAAGAAAAGTTTGTTTCAGAAAAATACGTGAAACTAGGAACATCAGTAACAAACCATAGGTAAAATATAATTTAATGTTTGCTTATTATGCACTGATAGATGTGGACCTAAGTTGAACCTAACCCCTCAGGCAAACCAATGGTCTGCTCAACTTCATAAAAATCCTGTCATTGCTCCTGTCATTGGGGGTTTTGTGCTGTAAGTCGTAAAGCTAAAGACGCTGATTGACCTTAAAACCTAATCTAACCTAATATCAGGTTAGGATGTTCGAATAGTATATTTTTATTTTTTAAATAAGTGTTAAGGGTTACCTATTTAATATGTGTACATGATTTTACTGTTATGTAGAGGTACATCCTATGTGGTGTTGTTGATATAGATAGTTTAATGGAAGCACACAATCATGTTTAACAAAACCACACACACACACACACACACACACACACAAAAGTCTAGTGTGTCTCTGTAAGCCATGGCAATTTTGTTAAATGTTTTGTCTTTAAAGAAATGTTTGTTGTCACGTTAGTGACAACCTGGCTTATAACATCGTCAACTTTGATAAATAATATATGCATACATTTTATTGTTCCCCAAATGGATAACAGATGGGTTTAAGGCTACATTAATTAAAAAACAACACCAAAATGTGAGATAAAATGTCTTAAACCTTTTAAGTTTCTTTAAATCGCAAATAATGGATAACATGATTTAATCAGTATCTGTGTAATGAAGACTAAATCTAAAAACCCTTTACTTTTTGTCAATGAGGGCACAGACTTAATATCTAAGCTTTAGTAACAAACAGAGACATCATAGAGCCCCATGCAAACACACACACACACACACACACACACATGCGCGACTCGTTGCTGCTCATGTGACATTAGATATAAACTTACTCATACACACCTAGATGTTTAATTAAGGATTGTGTATAAGAACGTTTGGATGTTAAAAAAAAAAAATTAAGATCGAATAGCTTTTGTCATAAAAGTCACATGGCCGTTTCATTTTAAAAACCCACATGTTTAAATCAGAGGCGTTCTAAAACTAGAAATGCTGACAGAATTGCATTTGTTGTACAATAAACACTTAGAGGTTGGTATCCACAGCGGACACAAAACCAGAAAATGGGGTCAAAATGTCTTAAACATTAAAAAGTTTGTTTTTAAAACCATAGATATGTGAGTGCATGTGTTTATTGCTCTATGCAATAACATGTTTTAATCATTATCTTATGAGTATGGGATAATGATATGCCTAAAATAACGTATATAACCAGAGCGCTCAGAATTACATTTATTGTGTAATAAACACATATTCACAGTTGGTTTTAAGATGTCATTAGATTAAAACAGACCCAGAATATGAGATGAAAATGTCTTTAATCGTTTAAAAGTTTCTTAATGGCCGATATGTGCACGCATCCGCGTATGTTCTATTGTAAACGCCGGAGCCCCTATCTTTAATTGCTTGAACAGAACCCTCTGCTTGAAAAGCTTCACAGATCTCGTGAAGCGAATCAGCTTTTATTTAGTTTAAAATAAATAGGCTTTAGTCTAAAGAATTGTCGACCTACGGTGGTTTTGGTACAATTCATTGCTTAAATATAACCGTACTGAATATTTAATTAAATAATTTTGTACTGTTACAAACTTTTAGATCCTGCAGTGTCTCCCCTAAAATAGGGTCTGGTGCTCTAACTAAAATCTAAAATAAACCTTTTAGTTATTGTCAATGGGGCTGAATTACACTTATTTTACCAACACAGAGTTTTAGAAACAGTACGGTCCACTGAACACCACCGCTGTTCAGACACTCTAGGTCTGCTGGGTGATAACGTATGGTGAGGAGAGACTCATAAAAACTGTCCGTCCAGAACCCGACCGCACAAAACAACAAACTTTTTTTTCACATCAATAAATATGACGAGCACTCGCAAGACTAGAAACATACACTGGAATACCATGTTCAAGAAACCTTTTATTTTGACAATGCGTACCATGTTACATTTATCGTAAATACACACGTACACTTGGATATTAGATGACATTAATGAATTCAAACCAGTAGAGGGGCTGAAATGTCTTAAAACGTTTAAAAGGTTCTTAACGCCATAAGAGCGCATCAGCGTACGTTCTCTGGCAACGGTGGTTCGCGCATTCATGTGTTTAAATCAGAGACTTGATTAAAGAATTCCCTAAATCTAAAATTAACCCTTATTTTGTCAGAGCGGACAGAATTACATTTATTGTGTAATAAACACATATTCACAGTTGGTTTTTAGATGTCATTAATTTAAAACAAACCCTGAAGATGATATGAAAATGTTTTTAATCGTTTAAAAGTTTCTTAACGGTAGATATGAACACGCATCCTCGTATGTTCTCTATTGTAAACGCCGGAGCGCGATCTAATGGTGTGATCAGAATACTATGCCTGAAAAGATTCAACTTTTATTTAGTTTAAAATAAAAAGCCTTTAGTCTAAAGAATGTGTTATTGGCGGTCCCTGGTGGTTTTGGCACAGTTCATTGCTATACCCATGCTGAATATTTCATTAAATAATTTGTTACAAGCAAATGCTTTATTTTGACAGAGTGACCATATTACACATTACCACAGCGGTTTTAAAAGACACTAGTTTACAAGCAGCCCCCTAATGTGAATTATCTCAAACACCCAGACGCTCACAGAGCAGCTTCTGTTTGAGGCTGATCAGAAAAATATAGCTTATAGTTAAATAGATAATAGCAGATTTAAGTTTAACCAGTTACAACTAAAATATTTTATTCTTGTGTGACTTTAAAGAAGTCTCTTGACAAAACAAACGTATTATCAAGTTGTATTTATAAGATACACGCAGTCAATTCACCTAAAATCTAAAATAATACTTTATTTTTGTCAGAGCAGACAATATAAGACTCTTTGTATAATATACACATATTCACACATGTTTTAAGAAGCCTTTAATTAAAAATAAACCCCTAAAATGGGATGAAGACTCTTAAAAACATTTAAAATTTTATTAACGTCAGATATAAGTTCTCTGTCACCATCGGTGCACGTATACACATGTCTTAATCAGACACTTGGTTAAAGAATCCCCTAAATCTAAAATAAACTCCTATTTTGCCATAGTGGACAGAATTACATTTATTAAGTTTATTTTAAAATGGCAGATATGAACGCTCACCCGGCGCTTTGTCAGGCACCGCTGGAGAGTGATCTTTAATATGCGTGAAACTATAGAGCAGGTCATGAAAAGATTCACGGACCTCATGAACCGTTTAAAATTTTATTTAGTTTAGACTTTCGTCTAAAGATTGTAGTATTGACGGCGCCGAAGGTTATGGCTTAGGTCATTGCTTAAACTATACACGTATACGGAATATTTAATTAAATAACTTGTGATGTTACAACCAAAAGTTTTAATCAGAGCCTTGTTCATGATTTGTCTAAATCTAAAATAAACATTTACTTTTTGTCAGTGTAATGGTGAATTATTTTACCAACATTGAGTTTTAGAAATCTTTACTCGTTTACAACACGCACCCACTGTGAGACACTCAGTGGTGAGACGCGCACGGGCTAGAAAGGAGGGAGGGATGGAGGGGGAGAGAGACCCTGGCGGCAACTGTCAAACACGACCTGTCAAAACACCATCTGTCAAGGGAGTCATAAAACACAATCTGTCAAAACACCATCTGTCAAGGGGTCATAAAACACGACCTGTCAAGACACCATCTGTCAAGGGTGTCATAAAACTCAAACTGTCAAAACACCATCTGTCAAGGGGTCATAAAACACGACCTGTCAGAACACGACCTGTCAAGGGGGGTCATAAAACACGACCTGTCAAGACACCATCTGTCAAGGGTATCATAAAACACAAACTGTCAAAACACCATCTGTCAAGGGGTCATAAAACACAAACTGTCAAAACACCATCTGTCAAGGGTCATAAAACACGACCTGTCAAAACACCATCTGTCAAGGGGTCATAAAATGCCATCTGTCAAGGGGTCATAAAACACGACCTGTCAGAACACGACATGTCAAGGGGGTCATAAATCATTAGTTTGACGAATGGTGGTCCTATACAACTACTAACAGTGACCTTTAATTTGCAAAAACACACTTTTATTTCATTGTAAAAGCTAAAAGTTTACTCAACTCAAACCATTTAAGGAAACCGGTTGCAATAAACCATTTAAGTTTTAAAACCTTTCGGAGCCTTTCGAAGGACGCAGCCTTCGATTAGGATGCACTTTTAGTCTTTTAGCTGTCCTTTTAGCTGCATAACTTATATGTATACTTAACATATCTGATATTAAAGCACTGTTTCATGAAACCATGCTCTAGCAACAGTAGTACAATAATTTATGCAAGAAATGCAAACCACATGTTATGTTTATTCATAACGACACTTATTATGAAGACCCTTTTTATGATGTCATAAATCCAGACAGGCTTTCGTTGGTCAACTGTTTGCATTTTTAAACCACAAATGTAGTAAATCTGAGAAATACAGATGTATTCTCTTTTATTTTCCTCAGACATAATTCTTCATTCCTGTTTCCTATCAAAGTATACAAGTTGTGTTACTGAAAAGGTTCATCCTTTGAAATGTAAACAATGCATGCAAATGCCGAGAAAGATGCACATGTCACCGGGACAGCAAGACTGCATACACTGCTTTTTAAAAAATGTATTTACACCTTCCTTAAAGGTGCCTTTTAATTTAAATATTAAATAAAGTCTTCTTCCTCGAGATTGTATTAAAAATATAATGTTAAATCATCAATTGCATTTTATTTTTCAATTTGGCAGGAAATATGGATTATCACCTTGAAAATTATTTTTTTAAATTTTTATGTTACCATTTAATTTTCCAATTTGGGACATATTTTGCCTTTTTATTTTCAAGGTCACTTTAATTTATATAGTACCTTTAAACAACATTTCTGCTGACCAGTGTACTTCACAATAACACAGTAAAATCATAAAAAGCCATAAAAAGTCATACAACAATTGGTTAGTATAAAACATCAACGTAACCATAAAACCAGATACAAATCAAGACTAAGATTTAACTTACTAGAACAAAAAAATCTATGAATAGGCCTGACAAAAGAGATGTGTTTAAAAAATGACTTAAATAAAGATAAGGAGGAGGACAAACAAATTGACCAAGATTACAAATTCCACAGCTTAGGGGCAAACACTCTATCACCTTTACATTGCAAATGAGACAATGGAACGGCTAATAATTTGTCCGAGGATGATCTGAGAGTTCTTTGAGTAGAACCAAGTTTAGAACTATTAGGTCTGAGATATAAATTGGAGCCAGACCATGCAAGGCTTTAAATACATAAAACAAAAACCTTGTAAGCGGATTCTGAATTTGGAAATTAATGATTAATATAAATAAATAAATACATTATTTATTAATACATACATTAATAAATAAATAAATAAATAAATAAATAAATTATAATATTATAATAAATATATAAATAATATAAACATATAAATAATATATAAATAAGTAATCTATTGATTTTCTTCTATATCAATAATTAATTTAACAAAATAAAAACTTAAAGTTCATAAACAAAAATATAGCTGTAGACAGCGATACGGGGCCAAGCAACAATGGTCCTGCAACACGCAACGAAGCTGAAAGGACATGCAATTGAAGAATGCAATGTAGCAGATATGTATGGGAACTATCAGCACACAGGACTCAGAGATGAGAATGAACATAATGAAAAAATAAAAATTTTGAAGTATAATATTTATATGCATGTTGAAAGAAGGACCGATTAGTCCAATGCTGACCTAGAAAACAATTGAACCACTAAAGCATCATACATGTTACACATGAGACTTAAACCAAAAGAGCACAAACGAAATAATACCTGTTAAAATAATAAAGTAAAATACAAATAATGAATTGAAGCTTTTGACTCTAAAGTAAGAGACTTCAATTGCTGCCCTAGCCAGGATTTGAACCCATGATCTCCAGGTGTCATGCCTGTCACTCATCTGGTTGAGCTACAGGGGAGACATACATACAGACAGCTGCTTAAGTTAGATTGCTGAAGTGACAATGTGTATGTTCAAGTTTGGAGAGATTTTTCTCAAGAAGAGAATATTTTTTAAAACCCCTGTAGGTAGTCAAACCTGTTCGAACATTTGACTCTACATGACACAAATTTGTCAACCATTTTGATTGCCGCCGTATGGTGGATTTGAACCCGCAACCTCTGGATTTCATGCCCATCACGCATTTGGTTGAGCTACTGGGAAGGCATAGATTACCCCATCAAATATTCTCAATAGAAGTTTAGTTGATTAAATGGTTTAAAAGTTATTCCTGTTGACAAATGTATTACTTTTGAACAAAGATAAATATCAAAATGATGTTTGGTCATTTCTATGTGGCTCGGTCCAAAGATAATCTGAGCCAAATTGTGTAACAATTCAACAAACACTGCAAAAGTAGTAGCAAAAAAACTGAATACTGTACTTTTCAAAATGGCCGCTACTGCATATTTGAACTGGTGATAATGCTTGGCCACCAAATTACTGCAAGCCGTGCAGAACATGGAAAACAGACTGGTTGAGAATAATAGGTGAGAATAAACTCAAAACAAATATTAATAGAAAAACATAACACATGCATCAGACGGGATTCGAACCCTCAACCTCTGAGTTTTGATGCATGCATTTAGTAGACTGCGCTACACAGGCAGTGTAGCTATCCAGGGTTTTCAGAGCTGCAAACATTCAAATGGCCCAATCAAGGAAGGTGCAGACATGACATTGCAGAGCAGAAATAACAAAATTACAATTTATATGAGAATCAGATAGTTTAAGTGAGAACAGTTAAAGTTTAAGTCAAGAAAAACATGTTGTATAGGAATGCACAACATGTTATAATACAGTCATAATAATTTTAATGAGACAATGTCACAGGGACAGTCAACTTTGGACAGGTATTTCTCGGGAATGGCAGAGAATATCAAAAATGTGTTTGGTCATTTCTGTGCGGATTGCTCCAAAGTTTATGTGAGCAGAGCCTGGCATAAAAAAGACTTAATTTGCAAAAGTAGTAGCGAAAAAACTACTTCACATATGCTATGAAATAAGACATGAACAGAATGTTGAAAACTGACAAATGAGATATCGTTGCAATCGACATAAACCAGTGAATAAAAATTCACAAAGAAAATGAATATCAGACAAAGTTTTCAGAAGTTATGGGCTGTTTTATATAGTTTATGAACCCTAGGTGGCGCTGTCTTCAGATTTCCCAGGTACCTTTAGGACATCATACCAATGCTTCCTACCGATTTTTGTGCCGATACATTATATAGAATAATAGTTATCCCAATTTAAAACAAAATTCAAAATAGTGTACAGGCGGTTTGGTAATTTCTGGCATAATATATATCGACAGATTTGTCATGAGCCAAGGAATCCATAGACACCAAGATCATAATTTTCTATCAAACATTTCAATAGTTATGGGCAAAAATAGCCATTTTTCATATCTCATGACCCATAGGTGGCGCTGTCCTCAAATTTGGCATGGTACCCCAGTTCATGGTCCTTATGAAGGGTACCAAGTTTCATTTCAATTGATCAAAGAATGACCGAGATAATGACTCAGAACGAATTTTGGGTCGACATCGATAAATGTACGCATTTATAACTTTTGAACAAAGATAAAAATCAAAATTCTGTTCGGTCATTTCTCTGCGGCTCCGTCCAAAGAAAATTTGAGCCAAATTGTGTAACAATTCAAGAAACACTGCAAAAGTAGTAGCAAAAAAACTGAATACTGTACTTTTCAAAATGGCTGCTACTGCATTTTTGAAATGGTGGTGGCGATTGGCAACCAAATTATGACAAGCAGTGCAGAACATGGAAAACAGACTGGTTAAGAATAATAGGTGAGAATTAACTCAAAACAAAATCTTATTAGTAAAACATAACACATGCATCAGGTGGGATTCGAACCCTCAACCTCTGAGTTTTGATGCATGCGTTTAGTAGACTGCACTACACAGGCAGTGTAGTTAGCCAAGGTTTTCAGAGCTGCAAACATTCAAATGGCACAATCAAGGAAGATGCAGACATGACATTGCAGAGCAGAAATAACAAAATTACAATTTATATGATAATCAGATAGTTTAAGTGAGAACAGTTAAAGTTTAAGTCAAGAAAAACATGTTGTATAGGAATGTACAACATGTTATAATACAGTCATAATAATTTAATATGACAAAGAGACAATGTCACAGGGACAGTCAACTTTGGAGAGGTATTTCTCGGGAATGGCAGAGAATATAAAAAATGTGTTTGGTCATTTCTATGCGGATTGCTCTAAAGTTTATGTGAGCAGAGCCCGGCATAAAATAGACTTAATTTGCAAAAGTAGTAGCGAAAAAACTACTTCACATATGCTATGTAATAAAATATTAACAGAATGTTGGAAACTGACAAATGAGATATCGTTGCAATCGACAGAAACCAGTGAATAAAAATTCACAAAGAAAATGAATATCGGACAAAGTTTTTAGAAGTTATAGGCTGTTTTATATAGTTTATAAACCCTAGGTGGCGCTGTTTTCAGATTTCCCAGGTACCTTCAGGACATCATACCGATGCTCCCTACCGATTTTTGTGCCGATACATTATATCGAATAATAGTTATCACAATATATGACAAAATTCAAAATGGTGGACAGGCGGTTTGGTAATTTCTGGCATAATATATATCGACAGATTTGTCATGAGCCAAGGAATCCATAGACACCAAGAGCATAATTTTCTATCAAACATTTCAAAAGTTATGGGCAAAAATAGCCATTTTTCATATCTCATGACCCATAGGTGGCGCTGTCCTCAAATTTGACATGGTACCCCAGTTCATGGTCCTTATGAAGGGTACCAAGTTTTATTTCAATTGATCAAAGAATGACCGAGATAATGACTCAGAACGAATTTTGGGTCGACATCGATAAATGTACGCATTTATAACTTTTGAACAAAGATAAAAATCAAAATTCTGTTCGGTCATTTCTATGCACCTCGGTCCAAAGATTATCTGTGCCAAATTGCGTAACAATGCAATGAACACTGCAAAAGTAGTAGCGAAAAAACAAAATACTGTACTTTTCAAAATGGCCGCTACTGTAATGGGTGGAGTCTTAATGTAAGGTGTTCATTGTAATGAGCGTGAGGAGAGCAATCAGATGTACTAAGTAGAATTTTTGTTGATCAAATTATTCTAGAGTTATAACCATTTGAATATTGAATTTTTGAAGTGTTGGTGGCGCTATAGAGTTAATGCTAGAGACCCCATATTTGGTCACATAACTATTTAGGACCACCACTACAAGTGTGGCAAATTTTTTTCATTTTCCTATGTACGGTTCATAGGGCTGCCATTGACTCCCATTGGGGAAGAAGAAATATAATAATAATAATAATAATAATAATAATAATAATAAATATAGCTGCAAGCAGCAACACGGGGTCAAGCACCTTCGGCGCAATGCACACACAGCACAGCAAGCACACAAAGCACGGCAAGTTCACAATGCACAGCAAGCACACAAAGCACAGCAATTACACAAATCACAGCAGGCACACAAAGCACAGCAAGCTCACAAAGCACAGCAAGCACAAAAAGCACAGCAAGCACACAAAGCACAGCAAGCACACAAAGCACAGCAAGCTCACAATGCACAGCAAGCACACAAAGCACAGCAAGCTCACAATGCACAGCAAGCACACAAAGCACAGCAATTACACAAAGCACAGCAAGCTCACAAAGCACAGCAAGCACGCAAAGCACAGCAAGCACGCAAAGCACAGCAAGCACACAAAGCACAGTAATCTCACAAAGCACAGCAATTACACAAAGCACAGCAAGCTCACAAAGCACAGCAAGCACACAAAGCACAGCAAGCACGCAAAGCACAGCAAGCACACAAAGCACAGTAATCTCACAAAGCACAGCAAACTCACAAAGCACAGCAAGCACACAAAGCACAGCAAGCTCACAAAGCACAGCAAGCTCACAAAGCACAGCAAACTCACAAAGCGCAGCAAGCACACAAAGCACAGCAAGCTCACAAAGCACAGCAAGCTCACAAAGCACAGCAAACTCACAAAGCACAGCAAGCTCACAAAGCACAGCAAACTCACAAAGCACAGCAAGCTCACAATGCACAGCAAGCACACAAAGCACAGCAAGCTCACAATGCACAGCAAGCACACAAAGCACAGCAATTACACAAAGCACAGTAATCTCACAAAGCACAGCAAACTCACAAAGCACAGCAAGCACACAAAGCACAGCAAGCTCACAAAGCACAGCAAGCTCACAAAGCACAGCAAACTCACAAAGCATAGCAACAAAAAAAGCACTGCAAGCACAGCAAGCACAGCAAGCTCACAAAGCACAGCAAGCTCACAAAGCACAACCAGCACACAAAGAACACAGCAAACTCCCAAAGCACAGCAAGCACACAAAGCACACAAAGCACAGAAAGCACAGCAAGAACCACCACAATGCAGAGCAACAACAGCAAACATGGAAAAATAGAACACATTTGAACTACAGACAGGTTGAGAAGAACTGATGAGGAAGAACAAAATACCTGACTCAGGTGGGATTCAAACCCAGGAACTCAGAATCTCAATACATATGATTAACTTGATGCGCCACTCAGATGACACAGCTCATGAGGCAGCAGAAAAGAGATTAGAAAGCTACAAGGATTAACATATGTCAAATTAGTTTATAAACCCTAGGTGGCGCTGTACTCTGACTTCTCAGGTACCTTCAGGATATCATGTCAAAGCTCCTTATCAATTTTTGCGCAGATATGTCCAATAGTTCAAAAAATATAACAATTTATGTCAAATTTCAAAATGGCGGACAGGCGGTTCAGTCAAACCTGGCATAATACACATCGACAGATGCGGCATGAGGCAAGGTATCCATAGACAGCAAGTTCATAATTTTCTGACAAACAGTTCAGTAGTTATGGGCAAAAATATCATTTTTTTAAATCTCATGACCCATAGGTGGCGCTGTCACCAAATTTGGCATGGACCCCAGGTTCATGGTCAACATTAAGTGTACCAAATTTTATTTCAATTGATAAAAGAATGACCGAGCTACAGCTTCAGAACCATTTTTGCGTCAACCTTGTTAAGTTTGCGCATTTATTACTTTTGAACAAAAATAATTATAAAAATTCTGTTCGGTCATTTCTGTGCGGATCACTCCAAAGATCATCTGTGCCAAATCTCATAAGAATTGAACCACGTTTAAAGAAGGAGTAGCGAAAAAACGAAATACTGTACATTTCAAAATGGCCGCTACTGTAATGGGTGGAGTCTTACTGTAAAGTATCAAATTCAATAAGGGGGATGAGAGCAATCACGTGTACTAAGTAGAATTTTCATAGATCAAATGGTTCACCAGTTATAACAGTTTGAACATTGAATTTTTGGACTACTGGTGGCGCTATAGAGTTACTGCTAAAGACCCCATTTTTGGTCACATGACTATTTATGACCACCTCTACAACTGTGCCAAATTTCATCATTTTCCTATGTACGGTTCATAGGGCTGCCATAGACTCCCATTGGGGAAAAATAATAATAATAATAATAAATATAGCTGCAAGCAGCGATACGGGGTCAAGCACCTTCAGCCCAATGAGCACCCAAAGCACAGCAAAAACGGCACGACGCAGCAAATGCGCAAAGCGCAGAAAGCGCGCAATACAGAGCCCGAACCCGAAGCAAAGCAAATGCAGAGCAGAACCACTGCAGTGTGGAGAAACAACAGTAAAGATGGCAAAAATATAATATCAGACAAAGTATTCAGAAGTTATAAGCAGTTCCATAAGAACTGTTATAGTTTATAACCCCTAGGTGGCGCTGTACTCTGACTTCCCAGGTACCTTCAGGACATCATGTCGAAGCTCCTTACTAATTTTTGCGCGGATATGTCCAATATTTCCAAAAATATAACAAATTATTTGAAATTTCAAAATGGCGGACAGGCGGTTCGGTCAAACCCGGCATAATACACATCGACAGATGCGGCATGAGGTAAGCAATCCATAGACATCAAGATCATAATTGTCTGACAAACAGTTCAGAAGTTATGGGCAAAAATAGCCTATTTTATTATCTCATGACCCATAGGTGGCGCTGTCACCAAATTTGGCATGGACCCCAAGTTCATGGTCCACATGAAGTGTACCAAATTTCATTTCAATTGATCAAAGAATGACTGAGCTACAGCTTCAGAACCATTTTTGCGTCAACCTCGTTAAGTTTGCGCATTTATTACTTTTGAACAAAGATAAATATCAAAATTCTGTTCAGTCATTTCTATGCGGCTTACTCCAAAGATCATCTGTGCCAAATCTCATAAGAATTGAACAACATTTGAAGGAGGAGTAGCGAAAAAATGGAATACTGTACATTTCAAAATGGCCGCTACTGTAATGGGTGGAGTTTTACTGTAAGGTATTAAAAGCAACAAGCATGAGGAGAGCAATCACGTGTACTAAGTAGAATTTTGATAGATCAAGCGGATCAGAAGTTATAACCCTTTGAACATTGAATTTTTGCACTGCTGGTGGCGCTATAGAGTTAGTACTAGAGACCCCATTTTTGGTCACATGACTTTTTAAGACCACCACTACAACTGTGCCAAATTTCATCATTTTCCTATGTACAGTTCATAGGGCTGCCATAGACACCTATGGCTAAGAAGAAGAAGAAGCAGAATAATAATAATAATAATAATAATAATACTAACAATTACAATAGGTGTCTCAGCACCTTCGGTGCTTGACCCCTAATAATAATACTAACAATTACAATAGGTGTCTCAGCACCTTCGGTGCTTGACCCCTAAATATAGCTGCAAGCAGCAACTCGGGGCCAAGCACCTTCAGCGCAAAAATTAGCACCAAAAGCAAGCACACAAAACACAGCAAGCTCACAAATCACAGCAAGCTCACAAAGCACAGCAAGCACACAAAGCACAGCAAGCTCACCAAGCACACAAAGCACAGCCAGCACACAAAGTACAGCAAGCTCACAAAGCACAGCAAGCTCACAAAGCACAGCAAGCTCACAAAGCACAGCAAGCATACAAAGCACAGCAAGCTCACAAAGCACAGCAAGCTCACAGAGCACAGCAAGCTCACAAGGCACAGCAAGCTCACAAAGCATAGCAAGCACACAAAGCACAGTAAGCTCACAAAACACAGCAAGCACACAAAGCATATCAAACACACAAAGCACAGCAAGCTCAAAAAGCACAACAAGCTCACAAAGCACAGCAAGCTCACCAAGCACAGCCAGCACACAAAGCACAGCCAGTACACAAAGCACAGCAAGCTCACATAGCACAGCAAGCACACAAAGCACAGCAAGCACACAAAGCACAGCAAGCACACAATGCACAGGAAGCTCACAAAGCACAGCAAGCACACAAAGCACAGCAAACACACAAAGCACAGCAAGCACACAATGCACAGGAAGCACACAAAGCACAGCAAGCTCACATAGCACAGCAAGCACACAAAGCACAGCAAGCACATAAAGCACAGCAAGCACACAAAGCACAGGAAGCTCACAAAGCACAGCAAGCACACAAAGCACAGCAAGCACCATAAAGTGCATCCAACACGCAAGGCTCAGGAATCACAGAGCATAACCACCACAATGAAGCGCAACAACAGTAAACATGGAAAAATAGAACATATGTGAACTACAGACAGGTTGAGAAGAATTGATGAGGAAGAACAAAACATTAATAGAAAAACCTAATACATGACTCATGTGGGATTCGAACCCAAGAACTCAGAATCTCAATGCAGGTGATTAACTGGATGCGCCACTCAGTTGACACAGATCATGGGGCAGCAGAAAAAGATTAGATATCTGCAAAGATTGACATATGTCAATCACCAAAAATGCAGAAAAGACACAGCAGAAGCAGAAATAACAGAAATACAATGAACATGAGCTCAAGTGAAATTGAAGACAAGCAGATCATTATGTATAGTAATGCTATACAATGTAATATACAGTCACATTAATTTGCTGTGACAAATAGACAACGTCACAGGCACGGTCACCTTTGGAGTGGTTTTTCTAAGAAAGAGAACATAATATCAAAAATCTGTTCAGTCATTTCTGTGCGGATTTCTTCAAACATTATACGAGCAGAACCTGGCATAAAATAAACAAAATTTGTAAAAGGAGTAGCGAAAAAATCATATACCATATGCTTTACAATAACACATGAACAGAATGTTCGAAAATGACAAATGAGGTATCGTTGCAACCGGCATAAACCAGTGAATACAAAGAAATTAATATCAGACAAAGTATTCCGAAGTTATAAGCAGTTCCATAAGAACTGTTATAGTTTATTACCCCTAAATGGCGCTGTACTCTGACTTCCCAGGTACCTTTAGGACATCATGTCAAAGCTCCTTACAAATTTTTGTGCGGATATCTCGAATAGTTCAAAAAATATAACAATTTATGTGAAATTTCAAAATGGCGGACAGGCGGTTTGGTCAAACCCGGCATAATACACATCAACAGATGCGGCATGAGGTAAGCAATCCAAAGACATCAAGATCATAATTTTCTGACAAACAGTTCAGAAGTTATGGGCAAAAATAGCCTTTTTTCATATCTCATGACCCATAGGTGGCGCTGTCACCAAATTTGATATGGACCCCCAGTTCATGGTCCACATTAAGTGTACCAAATTTAATTTCAATTGATCAAAGAATGACTGAGGTACAGCTTCAGAACCATTTTTGCATCAACCTCGTTAAGTTCATGCATTTCTTTCTTTTGAACAAAGATAAATATCAAAATTCTGTTCAGTCATTTCTATGCGGCTCACTCCAAAGATCACCTGTGCCACATCTCATAACATTTTAATCAAATTTGAAGGAGGAGTAGCGAATAAACAAAATACTGTACATTTCAAAATGGCCGCTACTGTAATGGGAGGAGTCTTACTGTAAGGTATTAAAAGCAATAAATGTGAGAAGGGCAATCACGTGTACTAAGTAGTTTTTTCATAGTTCAAATGTATCACCAGTTATAACAGTTCGAACATTGAATTTTTGATCTGCTGGTGGCGCTATAGAGTTACTGCTAAAGACCCTATTTTTGGTCACATGACTTTTTAGGACCACCACTACAACTGTGCCAAATTTCATCATTCTACTACTTACGGTTCATAGGGCTGCCATAGACTCCCATTGGACAAGAGTAAGAATAATAATAATAATAATACTAACAATTGCAATAGGTGTCTCAGCACCTTCGGTGCTTGACCCCTAATAATAAGAAAACCATCAATTGCAATAGTGGCCTGCCGCCCTGTGGGCTTGGCCCCTAAAAAACTACAATATAATTTACAATGAATCCTGTAAAATGTTTTTAATCTAGGCTATTTATTTATATAAAGTTTTATATTATTATTTTCAGATCATTTTCTTGTTCATTATTTGGATTCTTTTTTTTTTATTTGATTTTGATAGTTAACCGATTGATACACTGTGATCAGTTATTTTGCATGAAGACAATTAAAAACGCATAGGCATCACATTAGCCAGCTAATTCTAATTCATTTATTTTTAGTTTTGTATGTTTGCGCAAATGTAGTGGGCTAGGTCTGGATGAAGTCCATGGTTGATATTTTTTGTCCCAGTCCTGCCCTGCAAGCAGCTGATGTTGTATTTTGCATTGTGCATCTTTCAGCTGTAAACCATTCACATTCAGTATTAGCAAAACATTATCAATGTGCCTACAACATTAAAAGTGACTTTTAATGCTTGTGGAGATTCACGTCTTTTCTTAGATTTTTATTTCAGAGAAAAAGCTAATTGTGTTACTTCTACTGTCAATCTTTCGCTCGCAGGAATATAATCCAGAAGCCACCAATGCTGTGGCTAAGAAAGAAAAGAAGAAGCCAGATGGAGTCGCCCCTGCCACTCCAAGCACCGAGCATGGAGGTCAGCCAGGCGACCGAGGCAGGTCAGACAACATATTTGCTTACCCACCATGTCTGAAATTTCCCTTTTAGCTTCTACTGCATTTTACTAGTAATCTTTTTTTAAATGGAGAAACTCATTGCTGTATTTGTCTTACAACGTTTGTTACACTTAACTTACTGACAAGATTAATCACATCATCATATTATGTAAATATTAATTTTATTGCTAAATTTTATATTTACAAGAAATTATTGCAGATATCATTTATATTACCCCATAGGTATCATCACAAAGACCTCTTGGGTTCTTTGAAGAATTACTTCATAAATAATGGGGTAAAGAACCACGGAGTCCAAAAATGTCCTTTTCTACAAATTGTTTTTTTATGTAGGATTGTACAAACTAAGGAGTAACTGTTTACCAGAAGGTGACTTGGTGCAAATTGTTTGTAGCATGTGAATACTGCTGCATGCTTATGAGTTAAAGCTATAAAACCTACATGCCCTGTGCAGCATTCATGCATGTGTTTTCTGTGTTTGAACAGTGTGAGCAGCTATGAGAAAAACCAGGCTTACTCCACAGAATGGTCAGATGATGAACAGCCTGCCGGATACTCTGGGAGTGAGACCAATGGGGGTGCAAACTCATTTGAGGATGACTCAGTTAGCAGAGGGGGCATGCGAGTGCGGGCCCTGTACGACTATGAGGGGCAAGAACAAGATGAGCTCAGCTTCAAAACAGGTATGTAACTGTGTCTCAGTCTTTTAACAGTCTTTTGTGGAAAATTTGTCATGAAGCAGAAAATTTGTTTTGATTCACAATACAATAAATGTATGTAATACAAATTGCAATGCCCTCCATAATTATTGGGACAATAAAGGCAAAAATTGCTCTTTTTGCTGTAGAGTAAAAAAAGTCACAGGTGTTCACCCGGTTTAAAATAAAATATACAGTCATATTCATCAAATTTTAATTCATGCAAATATTTTGATTCTTTTACATTTACATTTAGACATTTAGCAGATGCTTTTATCCAAAGCGAAGGAAAGATTAGGAAACAGTAAAGCAATTTGTCATAGGGAGGCAATAATACAAGAACTGCTTATACAACAGAAACATGGCAAGTTAGTCTTTACTGTCCCAATACTTGTGGATGGCACTGTCACCACACTGTTATTTTAGTAACAAATCAAAGTTTAACCTCCTAAGACCCAAGTTTTGGTTGGTCTTTTTTTTCAGAATTCTACCAGCTATTTTGGGATTAGGAAAAACTAATAAATATAATAACCAAATATTTTTCTTAGAACATAAAGCAATGTATTTGTCCATGTTTGTGTACAACAGGTTCCAGTTACACAGAAATTAGTATTATGGTCCAAACAACAAAAATATGTGATTTATCCAGGTCTTAGGAGGTTATATTATGTACTGAGTCCTAAAGTATGAAATGGTCAAAAAATATTTACTTTATAAATTAGAATATTGATATTGCAACATATTTTATGTGAAAAGTAGAACAAGTAAATAAATTATGTAAATAAAAAGTAGCTAGAAGCTAATTTTTTTTTACTGGAAAGCAAGACAAAATACTGATTAACTGATTTATAACTAGTTGTGAGCGGGGCACAAACTAATTGTAACACGGCTACATATTTATACAGGCCCAAGTATTTTTTTTCTTTTACTGTCAGGAGATGATCTCCTGTGGATTTGTGAAAAGTTTTGATGTGTTTTGGTTAAGATGTTGAACAAAGAGTGTTTTGGAGGCATAGAAGTACATTTCTTCATCTTATGTTTTTTTTAGTAGGACGTTTAAGTCACCAAACACAACCTTATATTATTTGAATCACTGTCTTTTTACCTAAAACATAGTCTAAGTCTCAGACGTCACGCCCCCAGACTGTTGGCTAAACGTCTGATGTTTTTCGTACACTTTTTTGGAAACCCAAAAAAAAAACTAAAAAATTAGTTTCGGTCAACATTTCAGCAACTAGTAACTGATAGCTTGGATTGAAAACATTTGGAGTTGTAACAAAGTGTTAAAATTTAAGCCTTGGGTATAATTCAATTCAATTCAATTCAATTTTAATGACCACACAGCCAGGCTGGTGGAATTTGTTTTACAGTACAGATATTTCTTTGGTACAGGTTCCAGCATTACATTAAACAATAAACATATAAAGTAACATACATACCGAAAAACACATTAATACACACATATACACCACAGAGTATTTAAGAAGTTGTGCTTAATCAAGTCCTCAGCGTACAGAGTTCAGAATGTTTATTGCTGTTGGGATGAAACTGTTTTTAAAACGAGTTGTTCTGGAAGCTGTGACCCTATAGCGCCTTCCTGAGGGCAATAGCTGAAAAGCGTTGTGTGCAGGGTGAGTGTTATCTGAGATTATTTTATGGGCCCTGCGTAATGTCCGTTTGTGGTAGAGTGATTCAAGGGATGGTAGAGGTGAGCCAATGACTTTAATTGCTCTGTTAATGATGCGCTGCAATTTCTTCCGGGAAAAAGTGTCGAGACTGCCAAACCAGACTGTAATGGATGTAGTGAGAATACTTTCAACGATGGCTGTGTAGAAGCGGAGCAGGAGATGAGACTTTACTTTGAACTTCTTGAGCTGTCGGAGATGGAAAAGTCTTTGCTGGGCTTTTTTGTGGATATGATCAGAGTTAATTTTCCATTTAAGGTTATTGCTGATGTAGGTTCCAAGGAATTTAAATGTATCAGTGATGCAGATGGGTACACCTTCAATGAGCACAGAAGTTTTGGGAGATGGCTGACGTCTAAGATCGACGATAAGTTCCTTTGTTTTTGATGTGTTGAGTTGGAGATCATAATCTTTACACCAGGTCACTGCTTGGTTGATCTGTGCACGATATGCAGTTTCTTGATTATTGGTGATGAGTCCTATGATGGTTGTATCGTCCGCATATTTGTATAGGCTGACAGAACTGTGGTGTGATATGAGCTGGTTTGTGTAAAGAGAAAATAACCAGGGTGAGAGAACACATCCTTGGGGGGCGCCTGTACTGAGGAACAGAGGGGAAGATATGTTGTTGTTAATCTTTACCCTTTGTTTCCTGTTCCAGAGAAAGCTATAAATCCAGTGACAGATGCATGGGTCAATATTCATATCCAGTAGTATATTAAACAATTTAACTGGGTTTATTGTATTGAATGCAGAACTGAAATCCATGAACAAAATGCGGGCATATGTATTTGCAGACTCAAGATGGTTCAGAATGTGATAAATTGCTAAGTTGACGGTATCCTCTACTGACCTATTGGCTCTATATGCAAATTGAAATGGGTCCATTTGAGGGGTAGTGACAGTTTTTAGGTGCTTAAGTACGATGCGCTCGAAAGATTTCATGACTGCTGATGTCAGAGCGATAGGTCTGTAATCGTTGTGGCAGGAGATGGTCTTATTTTTGGGAACCGGAATGATAATGGATTCTTTAAGGCACTTTGGTACTGAGTATTGGCAGAGGGAGGTGTTGAAGATATCAGCGAAGACCCCTGCCAGTTCAGCAGCGCAGTGGTGGAGAACGGTGGGGCTGATGTTGTCTGGGCCGGGGGCTTTATTTCTCTTAAGTCCCCTGAAAAATGCTCCTCACCTCCTCTTCTTTAATAATAAATGGGGGGGAGGGGAGGGGATCGGACAGAGATGGTGAAGTAACTGGTGCCTTCTCAAACCTCCCATAAAAGGAATTGAGTATATCTGGAAGCTGGCAATCTCCGTCAGGTGTGGGAGTGAGTTCTTTTTGTAATTTGTCATGTTTTGGAGCTTTTTCCAAATAAAACGTGTGTTATTATTGGTAATCTGTTGTTCCAGTTTGGTAGCATAGTTACATTTGGCTCTTCGTATAGCGGATCTCAGTTTGTATTTGCCAGCCATATATTGTTCTTTATTTCCTGATAAATGAGCTGCATTTTTCTCCTTTCTTAACTGTGTAAGTTCCTTATTAAACCACGGTTTATTATTGTTGTAATGTTTGATTTTTTTGAGAAGGATACACAGGTCCACGCAGTAATTGACATATGACGTTATTACGTCGGTGACGTCATCGAGATCGCCCGCGGCACGGAAAACTTCCCAGTCCGTGCACGCGTAACAACCACGAAGTTTTTCGATGGCCTCAGAGGACCAGCACCGAACAAATTTTGTTGGTGACTTGGAGGATTTCATTTTTTGTTTGTATTGTGGAATTAGCAGCAGCATTGCGTGGTCGGACCTGCCCAACGGAGCCCTCGGGAAAGTATGGTAAGCCTCCTTGATGGTAGTATAGCAGTGGTCCAACGTGTTGGTCCCTCTGCTGGGGCAGGCTACCTGCTGATGGTAACCGGGGAGCTCAGACGACAGGTTAGTCTGGTTAAAGTCCCCGAGAACAATGACTGCTGCATCTGTGTGTATATTTTCCACTGAGGAGACGTAGTTGGCTAACTCGGCTATGGTGGTGGCAGCGTTAGCCTCAGGTGGAATGTATACACAGATAATAATTACTGATGCGAATTCCCGTGGGAGAAATGATGGTCTGCATTTGACAGTGAGATATTCCAGGTGAGGTGAGCATACGTGGGCGAGTTCTATAGAGTTTGTGCACCAGCGTTCGTTAATCATTATGCAAATACCACCGCCTTTAGACTTAGGTGATCTATCGGCACGATGTAAAGTGAAACCTGGAGGTGTTACCGCTTGATCGGGTACTGATTGATCCAACCAGGTCTCCGTTAGGCAGATAGCAGAGCAATCACTGTAGTCCTTGTTGTGTTGTAACATTAGGTGTAGTTCATCCATTTTGTGCCGGAGAGATCTAACGTTTGACAGCAAGAGGGCTGGGAGCGGTGGCCGGTGCGGGCGTCTCCTGAACCTGGCAAAGGTTCCTGAGCGACTGCCTTTTTTGGTCGGCAGCCATGGTGTTGACTGGCGTAGTGTATCTAGTTCCTGTAGATTCTCCAGTACGGACGTAGACAGATCACAGTGAGAGGTGTATCGGAGGTTTAGGAGCTCTGTTCGAGTGTACTGAATTAGACATGACACTTCACAAACAAATAACGCAGACAGTAAGATGACATACAGGAACACTGCTTGTACTGTGGCAAGCCTTACGGCAGCCATCTTGTTGACCTAAAATGATAATGAAATAAAAACAATGTAAATACTATTCATTAAATTGATAACTGTTAATACAATATCAGGGGACATAACTCACAATTATTATTATTATTATTTTTGTCTTAATTGTGTGACCCTTTATAAAAAATCTATTTTTTTGCATTGATGCATAATACAAGGATAGTTAGATGAAGGATCATGGATGGATGAATGTGTGGATATCTATCTGTTATAGGAAGATATATAAACAATATCCATAGTATATAGACATAATTTTCTTGAATTATTTGTGTTTAAACCAAATTTTCTAGCAGGTGTTACAACAAACCCTCTGTTTGTTACAATTAACTTATTTTTTGAATGATGAAGCCAAAGCCAAAAAGTGTTACTTAGTGCCCCACTCTCCCCTACATGTTTTATAGATATAAATATATGAAATGCATGTCTGTTATATTATGAATCTCCCACAGGTGATGAACTAACCAAGATCGAAGAAGAAGATGACCAGGGCTGGTGCAGAGGTCGCCTCGACAATGGCCGAACGGGTTTATACCCAGCAAATTATGTTGAGGAAATTTAATTACCTGACTGGTGGTAAACGTACCAATGGAGGCAGCTCTGATTGACAGATGTTATATCATGGCATAAATGCCAGAGACTTTAAATGAACGACTTTGCCTAAAGATGTGCAATGCAGTCTTGTTTAAAATGAAAACATCTTAGTAACTGAAACCACACTGTACATATTGATCTCATCCAGGATAAGAGGAAGAGCTTGCTCTATACTAATATCTATTTGCAAATATTTATGGTTACATACATACAAAGAAAAACAAACAAATAACGGGCCCGTCAGTTATGCAAGTATTATTGTGCAGCATATATGTTATTTAATATTATATTCCAGACCTGAGTATTGAATACTCTTATTAGTGTAATATCCAACCGAAAATGTGGCCATTATGTGTATTCTAGAAGTTCATATAACAGTGTCATTGTGATATACAGGTACTTTTCCAGTGTCTTGCAACTCAGTCATAGTGTTTAAACAAATGACAAATTACATGCAATGTGCAGTTTAGGTTTCCTCTCTTTCATCTGTTGCGCTGCTTTTCTATAGGTCATGTTCTCTTGATGTCTGTGTCTTTGAGCATAGCAGCATGTGCTATGGAGCATGATTCCTCAGGTCGACCTGTACTGTATGCAATCCCAAAAAAGACCACAGAGAGCAGCAGAATTGTATTAACTTTTAACCGAAAAGTGGTGAAATTAGATGCTCTCAGACTATGATTCAAACAGAAGGTGAATATTTTGGCAGTCTGATCAAGACTGAGATTAAACTTAAACAAGGTTGTTCATCACACTGGAAGGTCAATGAACGTTCAGGCGCATTGCATTGTGGGATAACATATCCATGCTTTATGCTGTGTAGTACACTTCACATTTGGCTGATGCAGTACAACATTCTGAAATATTCCACGCATACAGAAAATTAAAATACTGTGTGCAGAATACATACTACATACTGCAAAGATAAGAGTTTACGTTAGTATGATGTTCCAAATAGTCACAGTTGTTTCTTGTCCCTATTGTTCCACTTGAATTAGTTGATTGTCCTGTAGTGTCCATCTCATGTTTGTCAAAACCGTGCTGTTATGGTTACTCCATGAGTTAACTGAGTAAATAATATGCAGATATTGTGTCTTATACAGCCTTTAATGAATGAAAGGTCTTTTAAAAACTAAGGGCCAGATTTACTAACATCTTGCGCCAGCACAAACCCTCATTTGTCATTAAATAATGACTGTTGGGACCTTATTGCATATGCATGAGTTCCCTTTTCAGATGCGAAATTTATGGGAGGAGACAATTTAAATGATTCATGCAACACGATTTACTAATGTTTGCACGTGTGTTATGATTGGTATTTGTGGCATTATTTAACGTAGAAAAAAACCTTAACTAAAGTAAACCTTTTTACTGTCCTAAGGCATCGTTAGCTGTGATGTCCGTAGTGCTGAACTGAAGCGCATCATGCGTTAACTCATCAGCCCTGCTTATTTGTGACCCTGAACTAATTTGCGCTGCTCTTAGTAGATTGCATTATGGAAATCAGCTGTTGTTTAGTAAATCTGGCCCTATATATAATCTCTTCATTACACTGTCAGAAAAAAAGGTTTAAAATTGTACCTTTTCTGTCACTGGGGTGGTACCCTCAAAAGTTCAGTTTTGTACCTTTTATGGGTATACAACACATTGAAATATTGTACCTTTTGGGGTACAATATTATACCTTAAGGACCTATTTTGTACCTTTAAAGGTACAGTTAAATGTTTTGTACCACTTACATTTATCTGGTACAAAATTGGTCCTTAAAGGTATACAATAGGTCCTTAAGGTATAATATTGTACCCCAAAAGGTGTGTGTTCTATACCCATAAAAGGTACAAAACTGAACCTTTGAGGGTACCACCCCAGTGACAGAAAAGGTACAATTTTAAACCTTTTTTTCTGACAGTGTAGGCATCTATTCATGGTCACCTCTTGATGCCAAATCAAGTTTCTTCAGATGGAATATCTATGTGCATGATTAGGACACAGCACATTTTCTACAAAATCTATTAGCAAAATCAAATAGTGAATTTCACATGTGCTCCACTATGCCCGCCACTACTAGATAACGGTTAGCAAAAAGAAGCAATCAGAATAATGGAATCCAGTTATGCATTTTCACCTTTTTTTACTTTTCTTAGTGTAAATGTTGCTGTTTAAATGTTTAAAGAAATCTGCAAAGTTACAAAGCCCAAAGTTCGCTCCAAATAGAGTTATTCTCTTTGATAGAAAAATAAACTTTTCAAGAACTATGGATGACATTCGTATCCGTATATTGTGACTTCACATTTCTGCTAATAATGTAAAACATATGAACAGAGATTTTATTTTGTATATTTCACTCTAAAAATAAAATGGTACTAAATAGCACTAAAAGTGGTTCAATGGCTCGTTATCATAAGGGAACCATTTAACATTTAACACCAAGTAGGATGTGATCCTGGATCAACATTTTCATTAACCAATCAGATTGCAGGATTAGGATTACGGTGTTTGTTAGATTTAGGATTGGGTTAGGGGCTTTTAAAAAAAAATTCTCAAACAATTATTTCCCACTTTTTTGAGAAGTAAAAAATGGTAAGGGTGTGAGTTAAGGGTAAATTTAGTTTTTTTTAGTTAAAACGTTGATCCAGGACCAACCAATAAAATAAATGTTGATTCAGGATCACATGTTTGTGAAATCATGGTGACCGTGTTGTTATAGTCATGCGTTAGCACCACTTATGGTTCTACAGAGGTGCTATATAAAATGGTTCCCCTATGATCATGAGCTTTTAGTATACTATTTAGAACCATTTATTTTTTTAGAGTGCTGGAACCCTTTATTTTAGTGAACCACAAAGTTAAAGTGCATATCTTATAGGATCTCTGATTCTTTTTTAAGTTTCAGGTTTATTTGTATAGTGCTTTTCATAATTTTTCATTGTTGCAAAGCAGCTGTAGAAAAAAACATGTGCAACAGAGAATGAATGTAGATATATTATAAGTATTTAAGATATTTAAGATTAAAATATATGTCAACATATGATTTGCAAGCAGTATACAGTTGTCCCAAAATGCATTTGAAAACACGTTATAATGTGTTAAAGTCAATGCATATTAAATCAAGTGCCGTTTATTTTAAAAAAGATAGCACAAGCACACTTTTCAAGTTAAACATTTTATAAAATGTTTAGATTTTACATATTAGAACTATATACAGTGGTAAAACAAAACTTAGGTACATTCTGGTTGTCAGACGTTGGTGGAACATGGCCGTAGTCTATCTCTGGGTAATCTTGTAGGACACTTGTGTGAAACTGATTGATTTACAGATCCACTAAAAATCACTCAGCTTAACTGTTCCATAAATGTGTGACAATAAAAAGCTCTGGCATGATTTGTTTGCAGATAATACCTAGAAATGTTTGTCCATGCAACCAAATTCAAACATTTCTAAGTATGACTAAAGACTGTAAACTGTGTTTTTTTTTTTGGGGGGGGGGGGTGTACTGTGTTTAATTCCTCTCATTACTGTCCTCTTAATGATGAGACCTCCATTATTTTAACAATACCAGATTACAATACTGAAAACGTGGCATTGTGCATATGTGGATTTCTGCACTGTTCATGGAGTTTGTTTCAGAGAGGCAGATGAAGTGTGGTGAACAGATTATAAACTTTTACGTTCTGAGAAAAGATCCTCGTACAGTTTTGTGATTTGGGCAAGCAAAAAGTACAAAAAAAGATTCACTGTTAAAATATTTTGTGGTGTACACAAAAAGAAGTTCACACATATGATGTTGGCCATATTGGGGAGTATCCTCTTTATTATATTTAATGTATTATATAATGAGTTGTGTTTATGTATAGAAAACAGAAGTAGTGTTATAATTGTAAATGTTGGTAACAAAACAACAACTGATTTGAAAAAATAACACTGTAATGCTCTATAGATACAATACTGTTATTAATTTTAAATCTGGACTGAAATTTATCACTATTGTACCATACCTGTAAAAATGTGTGTGGGTCCACACTGTCATATTTGTATATGATGATGTAATTTATTAACATTATATCCTGTAACTGTACAACTGTGTTGTGTAGAGACAAACAACTAGTTGAGACAGTAAAGACGTGTAATGTAAATGCTATTTTAAATGTTGATTTGTTCTTATGCAAATGAAGGGATGAAGGTTTATGTTGTGGTGTACTGTAGAGGACATGGGTGTATGTTCATAGTTAGTTGATGTACTGTAAATTGAGCTTTTTGCGGGTGTAGTGCCTCCTTATCCATTAAAAAAGATGTTTATTAATATATGCAGAAGTTATTGATGAACATGACATTGAACAAAATGATGAAAAACTAAAAAATTGCAATATTAATTTGAAAGGAGAAAAATGTTTGTTTAAGAAATTTTATAAAATGTGTGCTCTCATTTTTTTTTTACAGAAACATGCCACATTGAAGAGTTTATCTACAGTAGGTTTTTCCTTTTACTAAAATACTTTAACTTATTTTAGTTAAAACTTAATTTGGAAAAGTTTACATTTCTCAACGATACAAAACACTAAGAATATAAAAATTCTGTTAACTTCAGGAAAAATGGCCAATGACCTGCTGTTTACTTACATGACTGACTTAAGGGCTCATTATAGTTGTGCGTAGGTCATACAGCGTAGCTGCGACAAACAAACATGCAGACCGCTGGTATGCAGTATTCACGCGTCTAACCACAGTAGCATTTACTTCCATCACTGCTAATTATCTCAAAACATACACAACAAGCTGCTGCTGCTGCTTCTTCATTTGTGGGTTAAACTGGCCAAGCTGCTTCTACATTGGTGGCCACCCTGCTAAAGTAGTTACATGCATGGATACTGCCTACCAGCAGTCTGCATGTGTGTTTGCACATCGACGTGGATGACGACGCAGAAGTATGACCTATGCACAACTATAATGGGCCTTTATGCACGACTATAACATGGGCTTTACACTACTGTTCAAAAGTATAGGGTCACTTGACCCTCATCTTTAAAAGTCTTTTGACATAAAGGCATACTCTAAAATGTTTAAAGTTATTTTGTAAACAAATATTATTTTGTCATTAAACTTAAAATGTATTGTGACATTTTTTTTAAAAACATGACATATAAACATACATCCAATATGAGCCCAGCATAGATAGAATCAGTACCATTTAGAAAGCATCTAAAGATGTCGGCAAAAGGAAATTAAAGAAAATTCCTAATAGAATTTACAGCAATAACAACATAATACCAAGTTACATTTGTGTCACTCCATAGTTTTGATGAGTTTATATTCTAAATGAATTATGTATTACATAAGGGCATCAAATATTACATTATGAAACCGTCCATCATGTCGGAACTTCCATCATGAACCATCTGAGCATTTCAGGATTTAAGGGCATACTCATCCTAGACATGGTTGCATTTTACTTGAGCATGATTGTCCTGTGATGTCCAAAGCGCCACATGAAGTCAAGCACTGCTAATACACTGCTAAAAAAAATAAGGAAACATTTAAATCACACATTGTATCTCAAGGAATGAAATATTCAAATTGAAATTTTTTTTTACAGTATATAATTTGTTGAGAATTAAATGAGGATAGTGGTCAATTAAAAGCCAAAATCAGCAATACACTAATGCTGATTTCAAAATCACACTGAAAATTAAATTAAAATTTTGAAAATACAGGCTGATCCAACTTTAATCACAGCAAATCAAATTTAAATCAGTATGGTATGGCTCCGATGTTTGAATGCATGCTCAACAACATGATGGATATTGTCCAGGGGATCTCCTTCCAGACCTGAATAAGGGCATTAGTAAGCTCCTGGACAATCTGCTACTACTTGGCATCTTCGGATACTCTGATATATAACATTTGTAGTAAACAGTGGACATCAAGGCATTCCAGTGCCTCAAGCTCAGACTTGGGAGGGTTACTTTTAAAATGTGTTCTGTTACAATTTCACATTACTTTATAAAACAGTAATCAGGAACTTAATCCAAGCACCAAAATATAAAAATAATGTAATCTGATTACTTTTGTATTCCTTCAAGGTCATATATAAAATAATAAGTATAGTTTATACCAACATTTAAAAAGTCGGCACAAAGTCTACACAATCTACAGGTAAGTATGTTTATTTTAAAATATGGCTGAAGCTGTAATTTGGCCTGGGACGTTGCCAGCCTTTTATTAATTTCTCTCCAAGAAGATACTAAGAAAGGACATTGTGAGTAGATTACTCTTGTGTGCATTTGTAGTTTTTGGGACCACTAAAAAATTTGCAACTGCAATCATGCCAACAGGATTTTAAAGCACAATCAAACACAACATTTTAGCTAACATGATTTTTCCTGTGGGAAGTATTGTCCATACCTGTTACAGTTTTTTACAGACGCTAGGACATAATTTCTCAATACTTAGGTCACTTTTGCAAAACTCTTCACACAGTTCTCCTAACAAACTTTCAGCTTGGCTCGGTTCATTTCACATTCGAAATGCACTACAACTACCAAAACACTTTATTCAGGTCTCAAATCAACTCATTCTTCCAGAACATTAGCAAAGGTTGACAGCCGACAAACACACTTTGTCACCCACAAAACAATGACCTAAATACACTAACAACATGTAGCATTATACAATGTTTTCTCTGTTTATAATTCACTGCTATATATGTTACTGGAATGAATCAGACATGATGCAGAATTCTTCAATATTTTATGTAGTTTATGTAGAGTAATTCCAAAATACAAGAATTTGTATAAACACCATCCACTGATACAGATACAAAAGTAATGCTAATCTACTCGGTCTTGTCCATTTGGCCAATTGTTTTAATAGCATTTATTTTTAAGATTTAAAATATATTTCGTTAAAATATTCCTGTAGAAATGTAGCAAATTGCTGTCTCATTCAGTTTTGATTTATGTTATTGTTCTGAACATATGGCCTGTATGTATAAAGAGTTTTGGCAGTTGTTGTGTCTGAGTGAGAAAAGAATTCATAAAATTTGAGAGATGTAGTCATTGAATGCATTTTGTGCCAAAGCAAAGATAATTGATCCTCAGTTTAGCCCAGTTCAGTTCAGTTTTGACCTAAGTATTGAGAAATGTGTCCTAGCGTCTGTTAAAAACTAGTACATTGGGATTTTAAAATAAGGGGAATTTCCTAACCCCAACTTTACCTCACCCCCACCCCCCATTATTACGTGGCCCACTTAGACAGGTATAATCTCAGGACTCGCCAAATCATGGACTTGTTATACATAGGTCGCAAACGTTGCAACCAGTGTGATTGATTGAACATGACAGTAAAGCACCAACAGCAGTTTTTCCAAACATGCAAAGTTACAAAGTACCGCTGTGCCCACATCCAAATGTGCGAGTGTGTATGAGAGGAGTGGGCTGAACTCAACACACAGAATGCCATTCTCAAGAGTGCTTTATTTCTCCACATCCGTTTAAAAGCCACATAAAGCAACACAGCTAAATTACGCCCTCTGTTGGTTAACTGTTACAATAGTCAGTATCAGTACATTTCCCTTTTTTTTTTTGGTTTGTTTAACAGCAACAACTTAAACAAGGTCTGTCAACTTTAACAGCACTTACTAAAACAGCAAAAAAAAAAAAGAAAGAAAAAACATGTTTGTTCAACGCTATCTTGCTGCTTATTTCTAACATTAACTGCACAAAAATTTGTTGCATATGATTCAATACTTAGTAAATACTATGCATGTTTTTTTTTTTAAACAACCTAACTTAACACTCTTCTATCAGTCTTTTAGGTTTCATTGGGTGACTACGTGGTCTGCCCCCACCTATCTCAGTGGGAGGTGAGTTTTTTGTGATGTTTTCAGTGACAGTTGTAGAACTAGGTGAGTTTTTTCTACTAGTGTTTGATCCGTTAGTCCATCAGCGTTAACTATGTCTTTACTTTCTATACAGGTGCTTGGAACTCTGTAAATACCTCGTAGGATCTTGGTGTTGTCTTTTTGATGACCTTTGCAACCGGTCCCCATTTTCGTCACATCTGACACGTACCATGTCCTTTTGTTTCAGTGGGCATAACTTATTGGTATTTCTGTTGTGGGCTCTGCTCTGGCTGTTTCTCTTTGTATAATCTCCATGTCTCTTCTGAAGCAGGTGTTCTGCTGAGGGTAGCTGTGTTGTCAACTTCCTGTTCATGAGAATATCACCTGGAGACCATCCACATTCAAGAGGGGATGCTCTGTAGTTTAGCAATGCTAAATAAGGATCCTCTCCAGTCTCAGCAGCTTTCTTTAGCAGATGCTTTACAATCTGTACTTCCTGTAAAAATACTTCCTGCTTTGCTACTGTTCGGACGCTTTTACTTGCGCTCTGTGCTTTGCGCTTTTGCTTTTTCGCTTTTATCTTTTGATTCAACTACCAGCAGTTCAGCACAGTGCTCAAACTAAACAATTGGGCACTCACACTAAAACTACAAATTCCTGGAACTATATTGATATTTGGAACATTCAACAACTTGGGGAATTTGTCAAAGCAGTCTACCAGTCTGCTATTGCCGGCAGCTGACAATCCTAAAACAGGACAACACAGCTGCCCACACTCAAACAGAAGAAAAGAAGAAAGAATGCCTTCTTCTGGATCTAAATCCACCTGCTGCTCAAATTGCCACAGACTTTTACAAAAGATTGCAGTTCTCGAAACAAAGTTACTTGTGGCGCTGCCGACCCTGCCAGAACATACAGCGGAGCTTCATCGTGGTCCTTCTCAACATAAAGCTGGTGAGTCCTGTGAACCTAATGCTTTTAAACAGGTCATAGTGAGCTCAGAGAAACCTAAAGAAATTGAGGACACAAACTGATGGCATAAATAGGGTGCGATACCCAAAAGTACTCAAGACATTAGACTGTCACGAGTGTCACAAATTGCTGCATTAGCATCATCTACCCCAGATATGGGTACAACTCGAGTAGCCAATATTGGTATTCTACCACCCCCTGTACGGCTTGAAAATAGATTTGAAGCACTAATGAGTTTGGGTGAAGAATCCCCAAATGTTAATGGACACAGATCACGTCAGCCAGTAGCTTACAGAGCTAACAGACGCTCAACATCATATAGGCAGCGGCGCTCCGCTCAGACAGCAGCCGAGCCAAACACGCTGATAGTGGGTGAAAATATTATCAGAAACTTTGAAAGCAAGGCTACCCGTACATACTGTTTTCCTCGGGCAACGGTTTCTGATGTTAACAAGGAACTTTGCAACATTCTGATGAAACATAAGTCTGTCAGTCGGATTGTCATACATGTGGGAAAGAATGATATTCGGAAAGAGCAGTCTGAGCTCCTTAAGGGGGATTTCAATTAACTTTTTGAAACACTTACAAGACTGAAAGTTCAATTTTTCATCAGTGGACCTCTTCCAGCCCGAGGAACAAATATGTTTTCTCGTCTACTAAGCTTAAATTCATGGCTGCAAAAAACCTGCACCATGAGAGGACTGAATTACATTGATAATTTCAATATCTTCTGGAGTCAAAGGCAACTTTTTAACACAGATGGTATCCACCCAAACAAACTAGGTGCTAGGTTGCTTAAAGACAATATCTTTTTCTCCATACATCATCCATCAGCTGAGTGTGCCAGTCCACTACTGAACAGCGGAAATGACCACAGGATTTTACACCAGCACCTGGATGGACATTCAGATGACAAGGATAAAACTCTGCAGTCACAACTACTGTTCACAGACACAGCTCAGGCTGAGCCCTGCCCACAGACCTCGCTACAGCTGGATTGTGAATCAACACCCAAGGACGTTTCTGTTGATAATGACCAGAGGAATGATAACACTCCCTCCCAGCCTTCAGGAACACCAGAATCACAGCTGATGTCGTCACACTCTCTCTCCCTCTCTCCAACATCACCACTTCTGGGCTTTTCAGAGAAAATGGAGAAACTGGTATCTGCTGGAACAAAGCTCTCCCACTCTATTGCTGCGAGTCCCCAAATATCAACCAAGAAACGGCGGGCTCCTCTACCACCAAAGCCTTCGGGCCCAGCCCGCCCTCCCCCTCCATCTGAGAGAGCACTCCGACCTCTGCCTCAACGTCAGGGATCACACCAGCCCTCATCTGCAAACAGCACTGGTAACTGATGTGTGTTGGGTTCCCGCTACGTCAGCAGTAACAATCATAAATATTTTAAGAACAAGCGGGCGCCCGATGTCCCTTTAGCTTTCCCTATCTCTGTCCTGACATGTGATAGAAAGATGAAGGCCGTCTCCAGCCGCACAGCAATTCTATCTAATCTACTGCCTATTATACGTCATTCTGAGATTGATACAGTTCCAAAACCAGTTACTGTTAAGTTAGCACTTCTGAACATCCGTTCACTAAAGAACAAATCCTTTTTAGTTAATGATCTTATCACCACTAACAACCTGGACTTTATGTTTCTAAATGAAACTTGGTTAGATGACAGCTGCAGTGCTACAGTCCTCAATGAATCAGCCCCACCCAACTTTACCTTCATAAATGTCTGTAGAGCTGTTAGAAGGGGTGGAGGAATAGCTGCTTTATTCAAAGATGCCTTTCAGTGCAAGCAAGTGTTACTTGGTGATTACCAGTCTTTTGAATATTTGTGTATTGCTCTAAAAGGTACACCACGCATTCTGTTTACAATTATTTATAGACCTCCCAAATACACCTCAGCATTTGTTGATGAATTCACAGAACTTTTATCAACAATTTCCTCTGAATTTGATTATTTTGTTATTGCTGGAGATTTCAATATTCATATAGACAATTCAGAAAACAATACTGCGATTGAACTGTTAAATGTTTTAAACACTTTTGATCTGACCCAGCACGTGCAAGGTCCTACACACAATCGGGGACACACTCTTGATCTGCTCATTAGCAAGGGTCTAAACATTTCATCCACTGTAATCAAGGATGAAGCGCTATCTGACCATTTCTGTGTTTACTTTGATTTATTGATCTGTCCCGCCACTGATGCTAGATCTGTCTATATCAAAAAAAGGTTCATAAATGAGAACACCAGTGAGGTATTTATGAATGCTATGTCAATGTTGCCAAACATATCGGCAGACTCTGTTGATGTTCTCCTTGAAAACTTTAACATAAAAGTTAAAGATGCTATTGATGATATAGCTCCAGTAAAGGTCAGGGTGATCACTGGCAGACGTAAAGCACCCTGGAGAAACACAACAGCAGTACAGCACATGAAAAGAACATGCAGAAAAGCTGAACGTATGTGGCGGAAAACAAAACTTGAAGTACATTATAGCATCTATAAGGACAGTCTTCGTGCTTTCGATGTAGAACTAGGCACAGCTAGACAGACCTTCTTCTCCAATATTATAAATAACAACATAAACCACACTCGCACTCTTTTTGCTACTGTAGAGAGACTAACAAACCCCCCAAATCAAGTTCCTAGTGAAATGCTCTCTGACAACAAATGCAATGAGTTTGCAACCTTTTTCTCTGAGAAGATCAGTAATATCAGAATGGCAATCAATACGACCTCAAATTGTACTGTGGTCAGTCAGATATCATTGCAACAACCTCAGAAATTAGCCATTCTCTCAGAATTTGACATAATTGATATAAAAACCTTGGAAGAAACAGTACAACATCTTAAAGCATCAACTTGCAGCCTTGACACTCTCCCCACATCTTTTCTCAAAAAGGTACTTAACTGCTTAGAAACTGACCTCTTAAAAATAGTAAACACCTCTCTGATCACAGGCACTTTTCCAGAGTCATTAAAAACAGCAGTTGTTAAGCCTCTCCTAAAAAAAGAGTAACCTAGACAAAACCATACTTAGCAACTACAGACCTATCTCAAATCTTCCGTTTATAAGCAAGATCGTTGAAAAGGTTGTTTTCAATCAGCTGAACAAATTCTTAAACTCAAATGGCTATCTGGACAACTTTCAATCTGGTTTCCGTCAGCATCACAGCACAGAGACAGTGCTCATAAAGATAATAAATGATATTAGCTTAAACTCTGATTCAGGTAAAATATCAGTGCTGGTGCTACTAGATCTTAGTGCTGCCTTTGACACAGTAGATCACACCATACTCATACATAGACTGGAAAACTGGGTAGGGCTCTCTGGGATGGTCCTCAAATGGTTTAAAACATACCTACAAGGAAGAGGTTACTATGTGAACATAGGTAACCATAAATCTGAGTGGACATCCATGACATGTGGAGTCCCACAGGGTTCAATTCTTGCACCACTTCTGTTTAATTTGAATATGCTCCCACTTGGTCATATAATGAAAAAGAACCAAATTGCTTACCACAGCTATGCAGATGACACCCAGATATACTTAGCACTGTCACCCAATGACTACAGCCCCATTGACTCTCTATGTAAATGCATTGAGGAAATTAACTGTTGGATGCGTCAAAACTTCCTCCAGTTAAACAAAGACAAAACTGAAGTCATTGTATTTGGAAATAAAGATGAAACTCTCAAAGTTAACACATACCTTGACTCTAGGGGTCTAAAGACACAAAATAAAGTCAGAAATCTTGGTGTAATTTTAGAGTCTGACCTTAATTTCAGTAGTCACGTGAAAGCGATAAGCAAATCAGCTTACTACCATCTCAGAAATATTGCCAGAATTAGATGTTTTGTCTCAAGACAGGACTTAGAGAAACTTGTTCATGCTTTCATCACCAGCAGGGTGGATTACTGCAATGGACTCCTTACTGGGATCCCCAAAAAGACCATTAGACAGCTGCAGCTCATACAGAACGCTGCTGCCAGAATTCTGACCATAACCAAAAAATCTGAGCACATCACTCCAGTCCTCAGGTCCTTACACTGGCTTCCTGTTACATTTAGAATAGACTTTAAAGTATTGTTACTCGTTTATAAATCACTTCATGGCTTAGGACCCAAATACATGACAGATATGCTAACTGAATATAAACCTAAAAGATTACTCAGATCATTAGGATCAGGTCAGTTAGAAATACCAAGGGTTCACTCAAAACAAGGTGCGTCAGCATTTAGTTATTATGCCACCTCTAGCTGGAATCAACTTCCAGAAGAGATCAGGGGCCTATTGCACAAAACTAGGATAAGGGATTAAGCCGGGATATCTTGGTGATCCTGGCTCAATTGATCCGTGATCCGGTTGCACTAAAGTTGGATAGGGGGCAGGAGGATATGTTATGGTATAAATTTCCATGGAGATCTATTCTGTGGAGCTAGCCTGCTCCGGACCAGGCTAAATTCCAGGATCTATTTAATCTCATCCCTTATGTCAGTCAGCAATCACCACAAATGGAAACCAATAGTTATTTCACTTCCCAATATACATTGTTATCACATATAACTAGACCCACTGTAATTTTATTAAATGTTTGTGATCATTAATTTTAATAATTTTGGATAAATTATGATTTTTAGATGATGTTGCTATCATTAGATAATTTACAGTTTCCTAAAGACTATAAGGCTATATATAAAATGATAGAACATTAGGGCCACAGAGAAAAAAAAACAGACAGAGAATGAAGTCGTAATATTGTAACTTCTTGTTTTAGAGGAGGACAGTTGTTACTGTTACTGTTAAATATAAAAGCACAAAGTGTAACATTATGTTTCTTTATTGAATAAGGACAAAACAAAGCAGGTAAACCATCAGCTCCTTTCGAAACTGAAGTCACACAGTGACTCTACAAGATGGAAAGCACAGAATCAAAGCATATTATACAACCAAAGGATAAATACACATTCAAAGGTCTGTATATAACACACCCTGCATGTCTGCACACTGAAATAAATGCAGGACAAATTCATACACATTAACTGAACAGACAATTTCAGACAACTGAAAACAAGACAATTAATGGATGCAGTAGCCTCCCTGCAAGCTTGTATTACAAACAGTATACACACAGTATACAGCACAAACATCAAAAAAATGTGAAAGCACACATACTGACTAAAATAATTACTCAGCAGCCGACCACTGTTGTCATCAGGGAAGATTTCCGGATTGTCCCAGTCCATGGCTGGCGGCACTCTGGGTGCCCTCTCCTTCCTCAGGCAGGCCACATTGTGGAGGACACCACCAGCCACAGTAATGTCACATGCCCTCACAGGGCTGACCCTTAATTTGTGAAGGCAGTGAGAGCGTGCCTTCAGGAGGCCAAAGGTCATTTCAACTCTGGCCCTAGCATGGGCATAGTTGTAGGCCTGCTGTGCTTCCTGGGGGTCTGTGAAAGGTGTCAGGAAAAACGGCTGGCAGCCTTACCCCCTGTCTACCAGCAACACACCAGAGAATTCACCTGTCAACACAAAATCTCATCATTACTTATAAAACACAGTGATATTGTTGACACAGCCATTATGTAAAAAGTGTTTATATATGGGTTGTGTGGCTCACCTTGTGATAGGCGCTGATAGATTTCAGAGGTCCAAAAGATTCTGGAGTCATGGACTGAGCCAGGCCATTTTGCCAGTGTTCAATGGAAAAGATCAAAAAGTTATGTTCACCTGAACATTAATGCTGTAAAAAGATTTCATATTTACAAAATCTGCCTCATGGGCACCTGAGGGGGCTTTTATCCTTATGTTTGTGCAGTCCAGTGCACCAATGACTCTGGGTCCTGTAAAAGAAATGAGATATTGTGATGGCTCCCAATGATGACTCCTTTGTATAGTACTTTCACAAGTTTGACATGATACCTTATGCCTTTTGGAATCCAGAGAGATGGTCTCCTCATCATCATCGCCGTTATGTGCTGATGAAATGGGGCCTTGACCCCATCACATTTAATCGGATTCATATTGAAGCTAGTAGACAAGACATGCCAGGCCTACAGTATGCCTTTGATGGAGTACTCACTGGATCAGCATCGTCAGGTGCTCGTGCTGGTGGCTTTAACAGTAACACAGTGCTGCCAGACACTCCAAGGCAATAGGCAAACCAAAGTCAGACAGTCCAAATAGATTCAATATGAATGTGATTGTGTCCCATGTAGAGATGGAAGAACATACCTTGTATGAAGCGGGTGGCATCTTGTGAGGGACCTATGCTTGTCTCTTTTCCCCCAGGGATTCCCTCCAACAGGCCTGCCTTTATTTAACTCCAAAGCTGGCCTCTGCTGGGATGAGGTCAGCTTTTGGTGACCCACCACCCGTGCCTTGTCTCTGGGTATTCTTTTTCACTGCTAAAACAGTACAGACAATGTGTAAGCAGGCACCTTCTGGGTACAATCTATGCTTGTGCATTATTAAGTATTAGTCAGGGCCCTTACCATTCTGCAGATTTTGATTTTGACCTGCTGCCATGTCCGTTTTGGCCCGGTCATATTTAATCTACATCACACAACACCACACACAAAAAGAGAGACTTTCTTTAACACACAAGAACATTCAATGGAGTCACACTGCAAAAAATGACTTACTTTGTTTTGTTGTCTTGTTTTCAGTAAAAATATCAAAAAATTCTTCAATTAAGATGCATTTTCTTGATGAGCAAAATGACCTATAGGAAAATAAGCACAAATATCAGCCAATGGAATAAAAAAAATGTTTTAAATTAAGTGTTTATGAAAAAGTATATTTCAAGAAAACTTTTAATACATCTTAATTTAAGAATTTTTTGATATTTGTACTGAAAACAAGACAAAAACACGAAGAAAGTCATTTTTTTGCAGTGCAATGAGCAAGTGACCTTGGGTCCTTTGAAAGGCGCTTTATAAATTAAATTGATTATTATTAATAGCTCATCTATTTATTCAATTCAATTTTATTTATAAAGTGCTTTTCACAATTGTTTCATTGTTTCAAAGCAGCTTTACATTTATAAAAGCAGAAAAAAAGAAAAAGAAAAAAAAAACGGTGGACAACATAAGAGTACATAATGAGCGTAGTAATAATGTAAGGCTTTCATAATAATTTATTGCCACATCCAGTGTGATGGAGTTACTTTACACAATTTCACTCATATTTGCAGTCTATTTCAATAAAAAAATTAACTGTTTTATAATCGGAGTACAATTGCGTTTTTGGAGATGTGAATTAAATCTTTTAATTGTAATTGTGATGTTTCAGCGGAGCGGTGAGTGTGTAATTGTGCACTACTTACGCATTCAGGCGGTCTGCAATACTTTGCCACGCTTTTTCTCTCTGCTTTACCACTGTGGCGGTGTTGCCTTTCTTCTTAATTATGTCTTTTACCTCCTCGTATGGATTTGTGCCTCTGACGGGGAAAAGAACGCCGCTAGTTGCCATGGTGAATCGGTGAATCTGTGATCGGTGGCGGGGTCTAGTTGAGTGAGCCGTGAGCGCGCACCTATCCAGGATTGGTTTCACCTGGCTTGATGAATCCGTGTCTGATCATCCTGGCTTGGTCTTTGTGCAACCAATTAAGCGTGGACGCACTTGTTTTGGCTTCATTGAGCTCAGCTTAGCCATTTAGCCTGGATGTCTTAATTCTACTTTTGTGCAACAGGCCCCAGATGTGCTTCAACAGTAAACACTTTTAAATCTAGATTAAAAACACATCTGTTTAACTCTGCATTTACTGAATGAGCACTGTGCTGCTTCACACTGACTGCACCTTTAACTCAAGTCACTTTTACTCCTGTTTTATTCTTTTTAACTTTTTTAATTGTTTTATTAAAATCACATTTATTTTCTTTAATTGTAATTTTAAATTCTCATGTATCTTTGTCTTTATTGTGATCTTATCGTGTAAATCTTATTTTTACATTTTCTTTTTCTTTTTTATATATTGTTTTCTCATTTCTGTGTAAAGCACTTTGAATGACCTCTGTGTATGAAATGTCCTATACAAATAAACTTGCCTTGCCTTGCCTTGCCTTTTTCAGCCAAGCCGTTTGACTGCGGATACAGTGGACTTGATGTTATATGGTCAAACCCATAAGTCTCTGCAAAGTCTCTGTGGTCCTGACTGCTGATCCGTGGTCCGTTGTCACTCACCACAGTCACCGGAATTCCATATAGCGCGAAGATGGCTTTAGTGTGTTTTATCACCTGCTTTGCTGTTGTGTTAGTCAGCATCGCCAGCTCTGGGTAGTTTGATTTATAGTCCATGATGACCAGGTAGTCCCTCCATGCTAGGGGAAATAAGTCTGTTCTGACTTTTCTCCATGGTTCCTCTGGTTTATTGAGGGTCATAAGGGGTTCCTTAGGTTGCTGGTACCTGTGCCGCTGACATGTCTCGCAGCGCTGCACCAGTGCTTCAACGTTCCTATTCATGTGTGGCCAATACATCAAAACTCTTGCATGTCTCTTGCATTTCTCAATGCCTTAGTGTCCCTAATGCATGAGTTTTGCCATTTGTGAGCGCATGGAGGTAGGTATGACAATCCGCTCACCTCTCAGGAGCACCCCATGCACAACTGACAGCTCATCTTTAAAGCTCTGATATGGATTTGACAACTTCTGGTCTTTTGGAAGGTGTATTTTTTCTTTTACAGCTTGTATCTCACTGTCATCTGCCGTTGCCTCAGCAATCTGTCTCCATTTATCCTCAGACACTGGTAGGTGTTTTTGTATGCAGTCTACATGAACATGCAAATCATGTTCCATGTTACTTGGTCCTGTATGGCTTAAAGATGCTCTGCTGAGTGCATCTGCCATTACCAGGTGCTTCCCTGGTGTGAACTCAAACATCAGTGGTTTATGATCAGTTTTCAGTACCACTTCTCTTCCATAAATGTATTCATGGAACTTTTCACATCTGAAAACTGTTCCTAATGTCTCTTTTTCTTGTGCATAGTTTATTTCTGCCTTGGTCATCGTTCATAATGTATATGCCACTGGAAACCATGCCAAGTCATGTTTTTTGAAGCATAACTGCTACAAGTCCATCCTTTGAAGCATCAGTAGAGACTTTCACTGGAAGCTTGGGATCAAAGAATTTCAGCACTGGTTATTTAACCAGGCTGTTCTTGAGCATGTTACAGCTCATTCTTTTTTTGGGTTGTGGCATTTCTTTTTTAGCCCTTATTTTTTCTGCTGCAGATACTCCCAGGTAAGTAATGTCTCTCAACCCAAACTGAGACTTGTTTGTTCAGTTTCATCCCTGTTTTTCATGCTCGTGCCATCACAAACCCTGATGATGCATCCAGCTTGGAAAATAATTTTGCTCCAGCCATTGCACTTGTAATGTCCAATTTAGTTGGCAACCTAAAGTGCTCTCTTTTGATCCATTTATTTGATCTCTTGGATCGATACAAAGTCTCAGATCACCGTTCTTTTTTTCACAATGACAAGAGAATTTACCCAGTCTATAGGTACTTCAACTTTTCTTACTATTCCTTTTGTCTATCAAGGATTTCAGTTCTTTTGTCAGTCTTTCTTTTGGGGCTAATGGCACTTTTCTTGCTGCATGGATAACTGGTTCTGCATTTTCTTTCAGCCAAATTTTGTACTGATTAGGTAAGCAACCGATACCCTGGAATACATCTTTGTACTCTCTCTCTATCTTGGTTGTAGAATCTGCACATATGTCCATTCGTTTGCTATGTGCTGCGCCCCTAGCGTTCCCTAGAGTGATATCAAGGACATGAACTCTCTTTATAAGGCCAAGTACTTCACTTGCTTTCAGACCTAAAATCAGCTGTCTATCCTCCTCTACTAGAACAAACAGTGCACTTATGGTGCGTCCTTCTCTTGAAATACTTTCTCTGAAAACACCCTATGAGTAATCGACTGATCGTTAAATGCAGTAAAGTAGTAAGTTAAGCCAAAGGTGGCGGACTCTACAGGGAATGAAAACCCCCCTAGGAGAAAAACCCTCCTGGCTAGTCCAGGGGAAAAACTCCTAGAAGGAGGAAAAACCCCTGAGACAGATACACACACACACACACATATACATATATACATTATATGTATATTTTGCAGTTGAAATAGGCTTGTTTTTCCGGAGATTCTAGCATGAAGCGGGGGGCGTCATTGTCTGTGTGTATATTTACATACTGTATAAGCGGCTTGTGTTTCGTCCCCGCCCCCAAAGGGAACAGCGTGACTACTAAATAAGGATAGTTCGCCCAAAAATGAAAATAATGTCATTAATGACTTACCCTAATGTCGTTCTAAACTCGGAAGACCTTCGTTCATCTTCGGAACACAGTTTAAGATGTTTTAACGTTAGATTTAGTTCGAGAGCTTTTGTCTCCTCCAGTGAAAATCTGTGTACGGTTTCCATGTCCAGAAAGTTAATAAAAATATCATCAAAGTATTTCATGTGACATCAGTGGGTCAGCTTGAATGTGTTGAAGCATCGAAAATACATTTTGGTCCAAAAATAGCAAGAATTACAACTTTATTCAGCATGGTCTTCTCTTTCGGTTCTGTTGTGAACCGTGAAGTCACGTGACTGTAGTGACGTGGCTGACATGTCCCTCAGACATGTTTGCTAAATTTTTTTTTTCAAACTTACAGCGTGCGTTTCCCCCCAGACTGTAAACGAACTCGGGCGCAAAAAACAAAAGAAAAAAAAAGCTAGGGCGTCACTGGCTTGCTCGACTTTATGCGGCACTGCAGTCGGATGACATCTGTCTGTCTGTTCTTGCAGCGCAGCATGAAGTCAAACACATATAAGTTACACAGCGAAAGAGCGAGCGATTGGAAACATCTCTAAAGGACGTCACATTTTCGACGGAGCTGTTTGGATTACCTATTATACTACCTCCCCATTTTAAATACAAACTTTGAAGGCAGGCTCATGTGTTTAACGGAATGTAAATTACCGGAGTGTAATCTCATATACTGTACCCTTACATGTTACGATGTAAATAGTCCTCAGATTGTATATTCTATTCTATTACCAGACAGTCATACGAAATCCGATGTAAACAATAGACTATACATCTATATTTCACGGTTTATACGCATTTGTGGACAAAAATGGTCATTGAATTATTCACACATTTGAAACAGACTGGATTGGACTTGTGATCCCCACAAAGGTAAAAAGTTCTGTTTATTTTTCATCCGGACTTCTGTCACAAAATACCCCAGGTCAAAAAGACGTAGTATTTAATGTATTAAAAATATACTTAAAATACAAATAGTATGTTTATAATACATTTGTATTTCCAACATACTTATTTGAAGTGTATTAAAAATACGTTAAATTGCATTTAAACATATTTTTTAAAGTATACTAGAAGTACACTTGTAATAAATATATACTTAAGTACATTTTTAAGAAATATGCTAAACTTAAGAATATTTTAAATGTATTTATATTAAGTGTACTAGAAGTACATTGGTAATAAATATATACTTAATTACATTTTTAAGAAATATGCTAAACTTAAGAATATTTTTAATGTATTTATATTAAGTGTACTAGAAGTACATTGGTAATAAATATATACTTAATTACATTTTTAAGAAATATGCTAAACTTAAGAATATTTTTAATGTATTTATATTAAGTGTACTAGAAGTACATTGGTAATAAATATATACTTAATTACATTTTAAAGAAATATGCTAAACTTAAGAATATTTTTAATGTATTTGTATTAAGTGTACTAGAAGTACATTGGTAATAAATATATGCTTTATTACATTTTTAAGAAATATGCTAAACTTAAGAATATTTTTAATGTATTTATATTAAGTGTACTAAAAGTATGCTGGTAATAAATATATGCATAATTACACTTTTAAGAAATATGCTAAACACAAATGTACTTCTAGTGAAGTTTTAGTATATTTGGATAAAACATACTTTTTTCAAAACATGATTCATTAATTGTAATAAGCTAACATTGAACTTTCCTCAAGCCTTTCAACATTATATCATTCCGATTGCACAATAAGCTATTTTTTCAAAGATTTGCTTAAAATCTTACTTGTTTAATTTCAAAATCTTACTTGTTTAATTTCAAACAACACACGTGACACACGTGACTAAACCTGATTGGTTGTTGTCATAGTAACACGTCACGGTGCTATTTGAAACTTGTTCAGTTTAGTTCAGTTGTTCACGGTGCATGCGGTTGCTTGCATTAAACGTATAAACTGTTAAATTAGATGGCGACTCTGCATTAAACGTATTTATTTAATTAATCGGCGATCATATTTCACCAGAGGACTAAGATAAAACAACTCGATTTAAAATATGAGCAGTTTTAGTGGATCTGACGTTGAGGGAAAAAGTATTTCGCTTTTTGTTTGGAGATGAACGAGACAACACGAGGGTAAGTGATGACAGATTTTCACATTTCTTTATTTAGTTAACTATTAAATAAGTAAAACATTACATTACATTTAACCCAGCTTCTTTATGTAACGTTATGTCTGTGTTGCGTGTGGTAATTGGAACATCTTTATTTTCTGACTAACGTTAGGCATTTCTCTTAAGCATTTCAGAAATCATTAAAACCTTTAATTTTTTTTAGCACAGCGACATAAATATGACCAACCAGATCCCAAGTAGACAGGAACAAATGAAGATATAGCGCATAGAAAGACTTATTCTTGGTGGTAAGTTTGTTGTTGCTATTTGATTTCACGTTTAAGTTTTTCTAATGTTTCTCTTGCAACGCTAACGTTAGTTTAAAATGAATGTTTGAGCTGTCTTACCTGAAAATACCATGATATGACCATTATGGTTATTATAACTCCAGTAATGTTCAATGGCTAATGTTTATATCAGTTCAATCTTGACAACCTTATTGTCTTTTTGTTTATTTTTAAATGTATTTCTAATTACATATGGACACAAAAATGACATTGTAAGAAGGGATACTTTTATGAGAGATTGTAAAACTGCCGAGGCTGGGTTTGATTATATTATATTGTCTTAATATATTGTACTCGGGGTAAGTAAATCTTAAAACGAAAACAAATCATTAATCATCATTTACCTGCCTGTTGTTTTTCAGATCAACTGCTATTGACATTTTTGAATCGCGGCAAATGTGGAGTGAAGAAAAACTTTGCAACACATCCATTCCAGGTGGCTAATTTCTGTCCTTTTGAATTATTCTTGTAAAAAAACGTTTTTTTATTGTAAAGCTGTAAGGGACTTGGCCTAGTCATCATTGCACCATTTGGCAGGGCACCAGACTAACTTTTTTTACTAGGAGCACAGTGGCCCCCAACTGAAAATTTTAGGGGCGCAACCAGAAAATTTAGGGGCACACACGGTAAAGCAACATGCTAACCAAATATTCACATGTCTACTAATTTAGACTGTATTACTAATAAATACTTTAATTATAGATTCAGAAAGTACAATGTGCTGTTTCAGATTAGTGTCATATCCACTGATCTATATAAATGACTGGATTGTGCATGACGTCACACTTGTGAAGCCACCGCGCCGCCATGTTGGTATACCCAAACGTTCTATTTAATCAATGGACGTTATCAGATTTTAATGATAAAACATCACTTTACTCATCTTCGTTTTTATATCTGAAGTTACCCTGTACATTATTACAACACAAACGTCCAAAGCATGTAAATAGTTATTTACTGAAAGTTGTACATTTTGCATTTTAAACAGTTATTATACATTCATCTTTATTACAGTATCAGATCAGCAGACAGACCGCAGCATATTTAGTATTAATGACAATAAACGTGCTCATTCTGAAATCTAAATAAATAATCATGCTTTGTACAGTATGTGCATGCAATAATTTGCTAGTTTTGTAATTATGTTATCTTAACTTACAAGTTACCTAAACTTATTTAGAGATATAACGCTGACCGTCACAGTGTAGCTGAATGTCAAAAAAAACTTTATTTATACCCGTGTCATTAGCAAATGCAGCAGACACACTCACCTTAACGTTTTTTTATAAATCCATTATCTTGCCCGATTAAAACATAAACATTGCAAATAACACCAGAATTAACAAATAATTAACTTACACATATCCTAAAAACTAACCTTGTGTAACTGATACGCTGTAAAGGGGGTACATTTTGATCATGATTTTGAATGGAAGTCAATTACGCTCTCTGCCGGTTGGGTATACCAAGATGGCGGCTCGAACGCTGCGCTGGCTTCACCTCACGCAGTTACGTCAAGCGTTCTATGCGCAATCCAGTCATTTATATAGATCAGTGGTCATATCACAAAAAAAAGGTCAAATTTGCTGGTCGCACATGTGCGACCGGATGTAAAATTCAGTGGCACACTCTCAAATTTAGGTGGCAAAATGCCACCATTTGATAGCAGTCTGGAGCCCTGTTTGGCATCATTTCTGATTTCCTTAAATCTTCTTAAACAGAGGTGAACCTTAACCCTCTGGGGTCTAAGGGGTTTTTAGGGCCCTGGGGAAGTTTTGACATGCACTGACATTTGTGCTTTTTTCAGTTGCTTAAAAACATATTAATGGCAAAAGTCTCATAACACTGTGTTCATCACAAACTGGGCTACAATATCATATAATCAACATGTATGTACATGTTTGTATTTTTGAGAGAAAAATGTTTATGCGTGGTTTTTGAAAAAGCAAAATTTTTAAGTCACTGATATAACTCCACAAAACTCATTCTTAACATGTTTCCCAAGACTTTCCAAACTGGATCTAGTAGTCTAGAGTTTTTTCTTCAAAATGATGTGAAAATCATTCTGCCTACTCATTCACATAAAGAAAGATATTGATTTACAATTTCTAAGACACTTTTGCTTGAGAGAGGCTGTATGCGTGGAGGCAGGAAAGCTCCTGAATAATCAGTGATTGACAGCTGAGAGACAAAAGAATTGAATAATGAGCCTTGTGGGGATGTTCAACAGGAATGTAACTACCTCTGTAGTAAAACCATGATAAGGTTTACTTTTCAATATAATGTAAATACACACACACATTATATATATATATATATATATATATATATATATATATATATATATATATATATATTTCTATTGAAATATTTTCTATTCATTTCACAAGTATAAGTTACCTTTTAAAATCCATGGTAGCCTAATCCTGGTAAAGATACTGTTTGGCCATCGTAAAATGAACACACTTCAACACAGGGTTAGTGTTTGGTTGGCCAGCGAGAGGTTTACTTTTGTGCAGTAAAAAGCTCAAAAGAACAACTGCCTATCGTTGTCTGGACTCCTATTTGTGTTTTTGTAATCATTATAGTAGAAACACAACCAGGGACACGCGTGATAAACTTATCAATGTTTGTTTACAGCCGCCGCCATTACCTCACGTGTTGATCATGAAAGCAGTGAATGTGTGCACATGCGAGTGATCCTGTGTTTAATAAACTTGCTGTGCGGAGATATGACGCAAATAAATAAGGATTGTACTGTTTGCAATCGCGTATTTTATAAGAATACCAAAAAGCGCGTCGAGTTTCCTGACTCGCGTGTTTGTGTATGTGCGTTCCCGTCGCCTCAGCTGTTTGACGGAAGACAAAGAAAACACTCGCGTCTGGAGAAACTGACACACATCCGCAAGTAAATAAGGATTTATATGTCGGACATCGATCCCGTCACACTGACGAAGCACACACACTCGCGTCTGTCTGGAGATTTAGGCGCGAGTAAACAAGTATGTGATGTGTGCAATCGCATCTTTTATAATGATACCACAAAGCGCTTCAAATATGAGGCATTGTGTGTTTGTGTGTGCGTTTGGACGTCGATCGAGTCACACTCGCGTCTGGAGATAACTTTAGTTACAGTCACGAGTAAACAAGTAGATGTCATGTTTCCAGCACTCGGATTAAAACTCAACACAGCAGTGAATGGCTGGCTGCAGAGACGGAATGGAATGTCCATTGACTGTGGGGTTGACTAATGAATATGGATGATGTCTGCTCTTTTCTTCAATGGAGCGGGGCGTGGCTCATTATAGATAATGAAGCAACAGAAGAAAGACGGTACATCTCTCTCTTCTAATACAGTTAACAACGAATTACAATATTTGTTTTCGATTTCACTTACATCTTCCAAAAGCAGACATTCCAAGCATTATGTAGACATTTATCTTTTGTTTATATGACAAATATTCGTTAAGTTACAGTTCATTTTTCTGACGTGTTTCTGAAAGGACTTCACTGAGGGAGAGAGAACAAAACGCGCATTATGTTTATTTTCTTAATTTTGCGAAAAGCACAACATGCTGTTTTTATTGGGAGTGGACAGAAAAAAACTAGACAATTCTACGTTTTAAATGATGTATAAATCATATCTGTATGTCAAAAATCAGCAGAGTTATCTAAGTCTCTTTGGGGAGTGATCGAAAAATAAAGAGTTTGCGGCGCCCGCGCCGCAGCCGACCCCAGAGTGTTAAGTTTGCAAGACCACAATAGACGAACAATGGAAAATGATCTAGGTTCAAATAAAACACAATTATCAATGTAAAACATATCCTGTAATACACACAGGTTGCTTTATTTCATGAGCCTGTTCTAATCCTATCTTCATTCCCACTTGTAGAGTGCTCTGACAGATAAAACTGACACGCTTGATGAGGACACAGTCAAGCTTTAAAAGGTAAACTGAGAAGTTTACAAAACTTCCATACATGCATATCTATGCCAATTTATTTTAAACATGGATATCCAAATGTGCATTCATTATTGGTTAATTGGTATATTCTGTTTCCTTTTCACAGACCGTGTGATAAAGCAGTCTTCAATTACTACGGTGTCTGAATTGCAAGAAGAAGTCACCCTCCACTTAAACATGTGACATCTAAACTGTTTTGTGTTTTAGTTCAGCTTTTTATAGGTTTATCTTAAGTTGGTTAAAGGCAGAGTGCACTATTTTTGAAAGCCAATGTTAACATTTGAAATTACCTAAACAAACATGCCTCTACCCCAATAGAATCTGGACCTTCTTTTGATAGAGCCACCACACACATACGCAACCCCGGCAAGGATGTCAGTTAGTAGACACGCCCCTTACTGCTGGTTGGCTACAAAGTGTGTTTTGGTAGTCGGCCCAATTTCCTTTTCCAAAGCGTTTTTCAAACATTGTGCACTCCGTCTTTAAATTGCACTTAAACATTTTTTTTCATTAACTTTTTATGCAGAGAATTACATTATGATTATTATATAATCATTGCTTATGAATATTTAGTGATTGCATATTCATAGTGTACTTTTCATTAATACATTTAATGTTAATGTTGTACAATTTGATAGAAGTAGCTCTGTAATTGCATTTCTCTGATATTTGTTTTATATGTTTCTCTTTGGTCAAGAGATTATGTATGTCTCTGTGCTTGATTAATTTACTTTAGGTATTTTTGTAATGTACACAACACAATATGAAGTATATTAAATTGTTCTGTATTCAAAATCTGTGTATGTGTCTTAAAATTTAATGATTTTAATATAACATTTTAAATATTAAAAACAGCTTTATAATAAAATAGAAGTGTAATGCTAATACATTTCTATTAATGTAATGCTAGTATATTTCTAATATGCTGAAGTACTATTAAAGTGTTCTTAAAGCACAGTTAAATTAGGCTTTAAATGTATTCTAACTGTATTTTTAAGTGTATGAGAAGTGCATTTCAAATGAATTTTAAAGAAGTACACTTAAATTGCACTAAATATATTTGAAGTTGTTCCAATTTAACACAATTTCAATATATTAAATATAATGCAAATAGATTAAAATTGACTTTAAATATATCTTGAAATGCATTTAATATATTTGAAGTGGGTTCAATATAATACATTTAATATGCACTTAGTATAGTAGCTTTTAAATATATTAAGTATGTCCCAAAAAATACTATTTAAATATATTTCTTTTTCACCTGGGACTACATATGATGCTAGAACATCTGTATCTCAAAACGGCTTTACAGGGGGTATGGCTTAGCTAAATGAGATGTAAATGAGCCCTATTGTCTCTCCAGCCAGGGAAAAGTTCTCGGCATTCTCTTTCTTGAATGTGTTATATTCAAATGGCCACAACTTCTCCAAATCTTATCAGATTTCCATGTGTTACACATCGTTGGAAATGTGAATCTGTGAATAACTCAAAATGCCCCAGATCCGGCTTGTGTCACTACTTTCCGTGACTGGTCACATATATATATAAATGCTATCGGGGTATGTGAACGGGTAAGTGAATTAAACTGGTTCCGCCGGTGGTCATTGGTCAGGCATCGGCAGAAGCAGGAACTGGGTCTGTTTGTATCATTGTCCCCGGGGTCGAGGACGAGACAGGGAGAGAGAAACAAAATCGTATTAGTGTAGGGGCCGTTCACATGTAATGCAAGTGTCATACAGTATTGTTGTTTAAATCGGCTCGGTTCCAGACAGGCTAACTATTGCGGCATAAGTATATTACCCAGATAAGTTATGTGAATGCTTTATTCCAGACAAACTAACTATTGCTGGATAAGTACATTTACCAGACATTTTATGTGAACGCTTTGTTAAAGAAGAATGTCTTAAGTTTAGATTTAAACTGATCAACTGTGTCTGATACTCAAACATTATTTGGTTAATTATTCCAGAGCATAAGGGCTAAGTAGGAAAAGGATCTACCACCTTTAGACACTTTTGATATTCTAGGGATATTAAGTGGCCAGAATTTTGTGATTGCGGTGTACGTGCAGGATTGTATTCTGCTAGTAATTCTCTAAGATACAAGGGGGCTAGGCCATTTAAGGCTTTGTAGGTGATTAGTGATATTGGTAGCCAGTGTAAAGATGCCAGAATTGGACTTATGTGGTCATACTTTTTAGATAGAGTAAGCACTCTTGCGGCAGCGTTTTGAACCAGCTGTAACTTGTTTACCTGATTTGCATGACATCCCCCTAGAAACAAGTTACAATAGTGTATCCTAGAGGTCATAAAAGCGTGGATAAGCCTTTCTGCATCTGATGCAGACAGCATATGGCGTATTTTTGAGATATTTCTAAGATGCAAGAATCATTCAACATTCTTTGCCATAAGCTGGACATTCTTGTGGAGCATGTTTACTTCCACATCTCTCACAGTCTCTGACCTGTGGATTCCATTTGGATTTCTGTGGCTGTCGCTTATCAAATCTCTTTTTGTGTTTTTGCACCATATCAACAACAGCAGTTTCACTTTAATTTTCAAATGAATTCAATTGTATCTTTATACTTTCCTCAGCCTGACATATACCAATTGCTTTTTCTATGGTAAATTATGTCTCTTTTAAAAACCAGCATCCTTACTCTCTTGTCCTGAACCCCTATTACAATCTGATCCCTTATTATGGAGTCACACAATGTGCCGAAATTGCAGGATTGACTCTTAAGGCGAAAGTTTGTCACTGTTTTATTGATTCAGTCTCTTTTTGGATTCTGTTCCTGAAGACATACCGTTCATATATTTTTTTCTTTCTCGGCATGCAGTAATCCTCAAAATAGCTCAGTACTGTGGGCAGCATGTCTTTTTTCTCTTCCGAAAAGAGGAACGTGTTGTATATCTCCAGTGCAGCGGTCCAGCTACAGTTAGCAACAGAGCTATCTTCCGCCAATCGTTTCTTTTGTTGAGTCCAATAGCTAACAAATAAAGCTCAAAACTTTGCCTAGAGGCTTTCCAGTTAGCGTGGACGTTACCTGTCAACTTCAACTGTTATATGCTTATGGCTTGTGCAGTTCAGCCTGCATGCAACCTCAGCACTGCAAACTGCACGCTTCGGATTAAGAAATAATTGTTTACAAACGAGGATGCGTGTACTCGCGTAATGGCGGATAACTCTCTACATGCCGTGCTGTTTGGACACAGTAACGTTAATTCACTATCATGTATCCTTCATGGCAACTTTTAGTAAGGTGTGTGCTGTAATATGATTCCATACATTGCACTTCAAACACAACGCCGTTTTTAACGAGTGCCGTGTTGTTTACGCGTGAGGAGACGCGAGTATTCGCACATGGACATATGCCATGTGTTTTTAAAGTTCATACGCGCTTGCAGAAACACACGCAATAAACATTGTTAAAAACAGAAGCTATAAACAATAAGTCGATTCTGTCTTCTGAAAAGTCATCTTAAAACCGCTTTTTATATAACTAAGCACTGCAAATGTAAATCTGAGATGTTCTGAATGTAGTTTATGTACAGTTTATCTGTATTTAGTGCTATCAGTGATATTTACCCATCAGTTATGTATGTAAGCTTATGTGGTAGTTCTGTGGACAATATATGCTAACAGCTGTTTAGGTAACACTTTGCAATAAGGGTGCACTAATAATCATGAATTCATGCTTAACTAATGCACAGATAATACTGAATTAATGTATTACTAATGATTATCTAAGCTATTCATTAGGTATTCATTAATGATTGCCTCATTAGCAACTAATGAAGAGTCTTTCTGATTAATATATTAGATCATATATGAATTGTTATTAATTAAATATGTAATTGTGGATTAATTCCATCATCACTTCTTTCATGAACTAATACTGTTAATTAACTTGTTAATTACCACAAAGCCTTATAATACAGGTAAATTAATATGCATTAATACATTATTAATTACAGCATTAGTAGTGTGTTAATTAATACAATTACTAAATAATGAGTTAATAATGATGTGCCTTAACAAGTAAAGTCACAACATAATGATATATTTGCAAACCATTAGCTAATGATTAATAAATAATTAATGACCATCACTAGAGTTTATAAAAGCTATTTATTAAACACTGTTTCCAAAAACATTGCCAAAAACACATTTCCATAACACACTACATTTAAACACAACATTAAAACATAAAAAATATAAACAAAAAGAAGACTGATCAAAATTAGACCACACGTTCAGATACCTCACAGTTATCTGTATTAATCTGGCACCCGTGCTAATACATAACACAAATGTACATTTTTAAGTCCAACCGTTTCAGTCTGTCAGTCGTAAAAATTGGATGGTAACAAACTCTGATAGAGAAAAAAAAACATGCACAGACAAATCCAAATTAAACCCTGCGGCTCGTGACGACACATCAATGTGCTAAGACACTAAACGATTGGTTTGTGTGAAAATCCGAGCAGTATTTATATATATTTTTTTACCTCTAATAAAACACTAACCCCAGAGCAACACGTGCGTTCACATCACCGTTTTGTTTATTTTTCTCATCACCGTCTTATTCATCTAATGTTTAATGACGGGTTGCGAAACAACTTTATATGTGCATACTGCCACCTACTGTATCGGGAGCCCCGTATAGTTTATAAGCGCCCTCATGCTGTGCACCCGTTACAGTAGGGGGCGGTATGCACCTATGAAGTTGTTTCGCAACCCGCCATTAAACATTAGATGAATAAGACGTTGAGGTGAGTGCACGTGTTGCTCTGGATAGTGTAAAAAAATGGATAGAGGTAAAAAAATTTATATAAATACTGTTTGGTTTTTCACACAAACCGATCGTTTCGTGTCTTAGGACATCGACTTCACTTGTACAACTGACAGGCTGAAACAGTTGGACTTAAAAATGTACATTTGTGTTATGTATTAGCACGGGTGCCAGATTAATACAGATAACTGTGAGGTATCTGAACGTGTTGTCTAATTTTGATCAGTCTTCTTTTTGTTTTATTTCATTTTATATTATTTTTTATGTTTTAATGTTGTGTTTAAATGTAGTGTGTTATGGAAATGTGTTTTTGGCAATGTTTTTGGAAACAGTGTTTAATAAATAGCTTTTATAAACTCTAGTGATGGTCATTAATTATTAATTAATCATTAGCTAATGGTTTGCAAATATATCATTATGTTGTGACTTTACTTGTTGGGGCACATCATTATTAACTGATTATTTAGTAATAGTATTAATTACAACACTACTAATGCTGTAATTAATAATGTATTAATGCATATTAGTTTACCTGTATTATCTGGAAGTTGAAATATAAGGCTTTAGCTCATTGTGGTAATTAACAAATTTATTAACACTATTAGTTCATAAAAGAAGTGATGATGGAATTAATCCACAATTACATATTTAATTAATAACAATTCATATAGGAACTAATCTATTAATCAGACAGACTCTTCATTAGTTGCTAATGAGGCAATCATTAATGAATAGCTAATGAATAGCTTAAATAATCATTAGTAATACATTAATTCAGTATTATCGGTGCATTAGTTAAGCATGAATTCATGGTTATTAGTGCACCCTTATTGTAAAGTGTTACCGCTGTTTATAACTGTCTTACAGGTCTGCATCACTCCCATCAGTACAAAACCTTGAAGTGGAAAGACATATTCACACTTTTTGGACGTAAAGTTATATGGTAACATGAGACACATGAAGTTTTGTGTGTCAGTTTCTTAGCATTGCTTAGACATAAAGACTTGCCAGTCATGTGATGTTCACTTATATCTTCAGGAACTGTTTTCCAAACTGACAAACATGTGTCTACTTAATGTATGTGTACAAAAATTTACATTTGATACTTATTATTTTATTGTACACTATTTTGTTATTAAACTACAAGCAAACATTTTCTCTTTAAGTCTCCTCAAATTCATTCTAGCACAACTCATTGAGGCATTAGGGGGTTGGGTCTTTATCTCCAGGTGTAAATCACATCAATATTCACGTCTATTGACCCTTCCTTGCATATTGCCTTTACACAAGAAAAAGTGTCTTACAAAAGTTAAAGCAATATATTGGTTCATGTGAATAAGTGGGTAAAATGGTTTTAACATCTTTTTGTAGCAAATTCCCAACTCTACAAGATCCAGTACTTCTTTGTTGGTGAAAAAACATTTTTGTTTGTGTTCCTTTGCCTTATTTCAGCAACCTTAAATTTTTTGATTTTTACTAACCATGCATAAACATAATTTACTTAAAGGTGACATAGAATGATTGAACAGAGTATTTATCCTTGTTCTGTGATGTGACATGTAGACAAAAAAAAATTTTCAGATAGCTCTTTTCGGGTGGGGGATTTTAAACAAGTGGTTTTGCACCTATTTGGCTCCCCCTACTGGTTTAACTTGCAATCTCATTACTGATTGGCTGACTTTGCTGCCACTCAAAAAATGTAGCCAATTATTTTAAAGTGGAGGGGCAGTTAGATGCCTGTGATGTCATAAGCATCAGTTTTTCAGATTGGGCTGTTTTCTGGCTGACATTTCTAAAAGAGGAATTTCTATGAGACTGAGATGTTAAGCATGTCTAGCACTTTTTGTATGTTCGTGAATGCGGGTAGACTACCATTATTCAACAAAGACAAGGTAAAAATGGTTTTTCATTCTCTGTCCCCTTTAAAAATATAAAAGTTTTCAGACATGTTGCTCACATTTTATTTTAGCACAGTTTGTGTTGAATACAGTGTAATGTGGTATTAGCCATTAAAATGTTCAAAGCAACTGAAAAAAGACCAAATGTAAGAGCATGTCAGAACCTCTGCCAGTGTCCCCAAATGGTCGGACCCCAGAGGCTTGAGTAATATAATTGGGTCCCTAGTGCTCTTATCAACCTAGAAAATGTGATAAAGATACCAGTAACTTTTGGTAAACTATTCTCTGCAAGCATGTGAGAAAATAGGTCACATATATATGTCCCCTTTAAACAGGATGATATCGGGATAGAATGGTAAAATACAGGAGAATCTAAGAATCTACTTAAAACTATACAAACTATACAATTTCTTCACAGTGAAGAAAGGTTAAGAAATACAACAAGCTTGGACCCCCTTGTGGACCCCCTTAATGTGGGGTGAGAAATTATTTGTACAAATTTTTTTGCGATCTTTGTTTTTTACATCCGTTAATAGACAAATGGAATGCAACAGAAAACAACGCGGTACAGAAAACAACGCGAAACACAAAACAATGCAGAATATTTTCTAGAGGGACTGCTTAAAGCAGAACACAACAGTATCATAGAACCATTTGCGGGTTTTCATAACAATAGTAATAACAACAAAAAGACATGATAAAGTGTAAAAATGAAGGTGGTAAAATAAATATATAAATTTATTCTCATCAGCAAATAATGGAAAACTGAAAAATACTAAGATACAGTAGACAGACGAAGTAATAAGTGCACTTAAAGGGATAGTTTGCCTTAAAATGAAAATTATGTAATTTTCTCTTCCTCATGTTGTTCTAAACCTGTATGAATTTCTTTTTTCTGATGAACACAAAAGAAGATATTTTGATAAATGATGGTAAGCACACAGTTGACAGTACCCATTCAATTCCATTTTATTTTTTATTCCTACTATGGAAGTCAGTGGTCAACTATCAGCTGTGTGTTTACCATCATTTCTCAAAATATCTTCTTTTGTGTTCATCAGAAAAAAGAAATTCTTACAGGTTTAGAACAACATGAGGATGAGAAAATGATGACAGAATTTTCATTTTAAGGTGAACTATCCCTTCTTAGTTACTGTGACTGATACTGAATGATGTAATGCAAATGTAAAAAATAAAGTTGAAATGCAAATACATTGTTGAATGATTATAAACATGGTATTTTGCCTGTTAATGCCTTTAGTGCAGTGCAGAAAATTATATGACAAGAATAAGGTCTAAATGTAACTGGCCCCTCTAACAGTACAACTGGCCCAAGATTGCCCCGACCCCCCAGTTGAAATGGTCTAGAACCGCCACTGGTACTAGGTCTCCCATCAAGAAAGACATAACATATCCTCCATCATTCAGAGTCTCCCCCAGAGATTATAACAGATCACTAGCACCCTGTGTGGACTGTGTGCTAGAGACTGTTACAGTAACATATCAAGTTCTGAATCTCCCCAAGATATTGTAACAGAACAACAACAAGTTCTGTGTTTCTGGCCTGTGTCCAGAGACTAAAACAGATCACACAAAGTTCTGAGTCGATTGTCTAGAAAGGCAAAATCTGCCATTTGCAACAAGGTGAAGTTCAGGAGAGCAAAAATTCACTGTAAAGGACCTCCATCTGTGTGTTCCAGATTGATAAAGACCTCATCCACCAATAACAAGGCCACATCTGCAATTCAGATTTCTCCTTGTTGCTTCAGTTGATCAGCATCCCACTGCACATCGTGTTTAAGGCTGTTGAACGGTACCTGACATCTCTACTGCAGCACTGCCCAGCCTGACCCAGAGCCAAATTTGGAAATATAAGCCATTTTTGCTGATTGAAAAGGATTTAAACATTAAGAGGTGCTTTTTATATGTCAATGACACCAATTAGGCATCATTTAAAGGCAGAAAACTGTTCAGCAGTGCACAATTTCAAGCTTATTTGCAATTTATAGATCTCACGTCTGAAAGTGAGGCCTATGTGTGATTTCTATGTGTACATCTGCTTTATGAATAATACATGTGCGCTTTTGAGAAATTATCATAAGGACGTATGCAGCATTTTATAAAATGAGGCCCCAATAATGTTCTATTCACAAAACCATTCATGCTGAATGATGTTGCAAGCACCATATTGTTCCCCGTGGCATCTCCAGACACTTTCACCTAACCCCCCATTCAGACAGCCAGCGACCAGCAGTAGCAGAGCGACGCAATCTCATTCATTTCAATGGAAACCGGGCGACTTCTGGAGGTACGAGCGAAAGTGACCATTGGCGACCCTATGGGCGTGTCCAGCGACGCGAGCAAGTTAAGAAAAGTTTAACTTTATGCAAATGTCGAGCGGATTTCGGGAGCGACTACTAATAATGATAACGAAGCAGTGGAGTTCACGTCATCCTTCTCTCGTCAGTTATTGGGGTGGATGGTACTCATTTGTTTATGACAAGCAGATTTAGAAACGCCTCATTGAAAGAGATGGGCAACACAGCGATAACATCGCTAGCTGTCTGAATGCGGCGTAATAACATGAAGAGTTCTGTTTTTCTCAATCGATTTGACACATTTCTCCAAACTTCGGTAACTATTCTCAAAACAGTTTACACAGTGAACTGAACATTTTGTAAGTTTTCATTAATTTCATACAAACTACAAATCACATCCATAATTTTCTCAAAACACTGTGCACAGGATTCTTTAATGTTTTTGTAACAGTTCATACAGCCAACCAAAAATTTAATGTAATACAAAAACACAATTGTAACTTTTTTTTACGTAAATCACAAAAATATATGATAATTTTTCAATTGCACTTGGTGTGTTCTCAATTAGCCACTTCAAATGCAGATTTCATAATTGTTAACACATGTATCTCATTTACAACAATTATAAAAAGAGAAAAGAAATAAGGCAAAAAATAAAATAAGAACAAGTGCAAAAAATAAAAAGGAGAACAGGAAGAGTGAGAGGAGGAGAGGGTGGGAGAAGAAGGGTAGAGGGTGGAAGAAAAGGAGGAGTGAGAAGAGTTACAGTTTTTTACAGACACTAGGACACATTCCTCACTTCTTAGGTCACTTTTACAAAACTCTTCACACAGTTCTCCTAACAAACTTTCAGCTTTGCAAAGCAGTTCATTTCACATTCAAAATGCACTACAACTACCAAAACACTTTATTCAGGTCTCAAATCAACTCAGCTGACAAACACACTTTGTCACCCACAAAACAATGACCTAAAAAACACTAAGAACATGTAGCATTATATAATGTTTTCTCTGTTTATAATTCACTGCAATATATCAACAAGCTGTGCATGAAAGATGAAACACTGAATCGGAGCCTTACGATTCAGAATCGATTTTTAGACAGGTCTTTTCAATGGGAACGCGATGCATCGATGCACATCCCTAATATATATTAGGGTTGTTGCGGTGACAGAATTTTCCCACCGGTTAATCAGCGCGTGACAAACCCGGTGTTACCGGTTTCACCGGGTGGGAGGGGCTTATAAATGGACAGAAGTGCGCATTTTACTTTCACTTTTGAATTAGATGCAACTGTTGTTTAAATCCAGCGCTTGCGTACGCTGCGTTAAATCGCGTATGAATTTGCGTGTAAATGCGAGTGCAACAGCTGGTTTATGTGCTTGAGTCAATGTGCGCAGGTACTTCTGACAGAAACCCGCCAGTCCCAAGCAGAGCAACCGGCTATTCCTCCATAAAGCGCTGCTTGAATGATGGGTTTATTATTATTCTTAATGAAAAACACAACAACAAAACGATCTCGCCTACATTAAACATCATATATGCATCTTATAACAAAAACGAGTAAGCACACGGCTTCTGCCATCGTCTGCTTGCCGCAGTATTGAGGAATTAATGAAATCTAACACCCGCAGCCGCTGCTCTGTGATGACGCGCGTTCAGCTCCGCTGGATTCAGACAGCAGACACATACAGTTGTAAGTGTTTGCTCTCTCTAACGAAACGAAATGATTTAATTACAAGAAAATATCAAAACGACGGTGAAAGACGGTGTCGCGGTGGGCAAGTGATCTAACCGGTGAGAGGCTGAAGCACCGGTAATCACCGTTTCACCGACTATCGCAACAAGCCTAATATATATATATATAGTACTAACTACTAAAAAAACTCCCTTTATATTGATAGCTTGCTCACCTCCACCATGGGGTCTCCACTGTCAAAAAAGGTAGCAAACCTTTAACAATAAACCTTGTGACTAGGGTTGCCGCGGTGACAGAATTTTCCCATCGGTTAATCAGCGCGTCACAAACCCGGTGATCCCGGTATGGGGCTTATAAAATGCGCATGCAGACGTGCACATTTTACTTTCACTTTTGAATTACGCAACTGTTTAAATGCAGCGCTTGCGTATGCTGCGTTAAATTGCATATGAATTTGCATGCAATGCAAGTGCAACAGCTGGTTTAATTAAGTGCTTGAGTCAATGTGCGCAGGTAATTCTCACAGAACCCGCCAGTCCCAAGCAGAGCAACCGGCTACTTCTCCATAAAGCGTTGCTTGAATGATGGGTTAATTATTTTCTTGATGAAAAACACAACAACGAAACGATCTCGCTTATATTAAACAGCATATATGTATATTATAACAAAAACGATTAAGCACACGGCTTCTGGCATCGTCTGGTCGGTCGACTCGTCTCGTACACACTGACAGAAATAAATGAAATCTGACACCTGCGGCTGCTCTGTGACGTGACGCATGTTCAGCTCCGCTGAATTCAGGCAGCAGACACATCAGTTGTTAGTGTTTGCTCTCTCTAACCAAACTAAATGATTTAATTACACAAAAATATCAAAACAACGATGAAAGACGGTGTCGCGGTGGGCAAGTGATCTAACCGGTTAGAGGCTGAAGCACCGGTAATCACCGTTTCACGGATTATCGCGGCAAGCCTACTTGTGACTGCTCTGTGGCACTGATCTCGTCTTTCCTTGGACATTTTCCCTCTTGCTGCCAGTGTGAAGGGATTGACACTTTCTGGTATTGTCTTCCTATTCCTAACATCAGGGTGGATCGGTGCAGCAGAGGCTAATGTGAAGGGTGAAATAGACAGAACTAACGCTACAGCAACCGACTAACAGCACAAGCTAACATACATAAACCGAATACATCCCCATAACGTTGACTACCACTTAAAGTAGTGAAATTACACTTATCTCTGTCAAGTACTTCTAAAATGTGTAACCTTTACGTTACGTTGGAAAAACAAAGATGTTGCCTGCCCATGTCAAAGAATAATGTTATAGCTCCTAGGTAAAAGCACAGCGCAACGCAGAGTTGCATCCTCACATTCAACCACTCGTGTTAGCGTAAACAGTCTCTTTAACTTCTGTTCCCTAAAAAGGTTATCTTTCTTACCTGCTACAATCCCAGAAATGCCAGATGATGTTGACGGGAGCGGGTCTGGTTGCGATGAGGTGAAATGCTTCTCTGGTTCGATCTTTTTACAGTCGAAAACCGTGCAACTTTCTGCCTTTATATTGATCCCGTGCATGGTCAAGTGCTTCATTAAATTGGTGGTATTGCCGCCTTTGGTTGCAATCTTCTTATCGCATATGTTGCACTTAGCTGACTTGGCATCCACTTTTATAAAGCGTAGCCACACTTTAGACCTCTTTGGCATTGTAAAACGACGCGGTAGAACACATGAGAAAAAACAACAACACGTGTGTTGTGTGACTGCGAGACTGCTAGTCAGAAATCCTCCCCGTCACGTCACATGGTGGTGGACAGCCAATCACCGGCGCTTTAGGTGACATGAAAGTATGCTACAGGCTCACACTGTTTTTTTAGGAACCGAAATAAAAATGATCAAATTAAAAATAAGAAAAAAAAAATCGTTACTCATAGTATCAGAGTTTTTTGTGTCGATACCATAAAAGTATCGATGTTTGGTACCCAGCCCTAAAACGTATATTTTGCTTGTGACACATCAGCCGTGTTTCAATGCAAATGCTGCAACCTCCAGAGGTCGCATTTCTAGGCTCCATACGTCATCAAGACGTCTAGTTTCAGAATATTAACCATTATAAAGTTGACTTTTATTCTTAGTTAATAGTAAATTGTTGTAATATGCTTATGACTTCCGAATGTAATGGTCAGATAACTTAAATAAACCAGGCTTGATGATGTATGCACCCTGCATATGCGACCTCCGCAGGCTGCAGCCTTTGGATTGAGAAACGGACATCAATTACATGTGGTTTAGGCGTGGATGAATTATCAGAGCATTTTAGGTGAACAGAATATAATTGTTAATATACTTGTTAAATTATTGCACTCTTGTCATTGTTTTGCGCTTAGGCGTGATGACATCATATTATTACGTCATTACGCCTCTACGTGTTTACGCTGTAACCAAGTCCAGGCATGTTCTTCTGCCATGTGAGGATAATAAAGCAGTGGATGCTGAAGTGATGAGAATACATGGTGTAACGTCTGCACAAGTTATGATAAAACTGTGCACTCGGAGTTCAACAGGTTATGGGCCCAGGAGAGAAAACAAGCGAACGTCTTGAGTAAGTCTGTTGCGTGACGTATTACGCGTTATTGAGCTTAACAAAGTAAGCACATTGGCAAAAGTAAAGAGTTTACAAAAATGCAACCAGGATGACAGGAGATCTAGCACCGCAGTTAATAAGACTGATAGATGACAAAAGCCTATCACTGATAAGACATGAAGCTGCTGATGATGGCCGAAGCCCTGAAAATACTGAAAGAGCATTATTCAGGAAAAAGTAAGCCACGCATAATAAATATTTACACATCGTTAACCCAGCTACGCATGACGGACAACGAGAGTGTTTCCGACTACTTAATAAGAGCAGAGAACCTCATCACTGCCCTGAGAGATGCAGGAGAAACCATGAGTGACGGGCTAACCATAGCTCTGATTCTCCGCGGATTACCAGACTCTTTTGAACCGCTAGCAATACACACAATGCAAAATAAGGACGACGTTACGTTTATTGACTTTAAAAGAAGAAAAGAATCTCGTCAATTAAACGAAAACGCTTCCCGCCAATTACGAGATTTTCCGTCTTTCCGCAATACCGCTATTAACGCCCTTCCGCAACTTTTTAAACCCGGAAGTATTGCCCTATGGCAAGATGCTGCATGTCCGTGTCTGTTTTAAAGATCGCTCTGAATGGGATCTCTATGAAAAGTCTGTCACAAAAATTGAATTATCTCTGCTTTTTGCTCAAAATGTGGTGTTTTTGCAGAAACCTACCCATATTCAAAAGCTGCTTACAAAAGAACCACTGAAGGTAGGATGAAACGTTTTTTTTTGTTTGAAAACAGAGTGTCATGATTCTGCCCTCTTGTCCTTTGGTAATCTAGTCTTGAGGCAGAATCATGACAGACCCATGTTTTGTGTAGGATCACGTGGTCTCAGTATAGTTTTTATTAGACCACGTGTTTCCCTTGTCCTGTCACTTTTACCCCGCTCCCTTGTCATCCTCTCATCCTGATTGTTTAATCATGATCACCTGTCGTCCTCATTATTTTCTCCCCTATTTATAGTCCTTGCGATTTTGTGTTCATTGCATGATCGTCTTGCTTTGTTCCTGTCTGTTGCTGTGTCATTATTCAGTCTAGTTAAGTCAAGTACTGTCTGTATTCTAAAGTCAAGTTTATATTCTTTATTTTGCTAAGTGTTTATTCTAGTCCTGCTTTGTTTTGTTACTTCAGTTTATTTTTCAGTAGCTCTTACGTACTCTGCCTTGTTTAGTGCTGTTTTGCCCCCTCGTGGGTTTTGTTTTTCTGTTTTCTGTAAATAAAGTTTCAGTGTTATCCTCACCTGTGTCTGCGCTTGGGTTCGTCTCCTGCACAATCCTGACAGCAGAGGGTCTGTTCTTTCATTTGGTATATTGTATGTTTATATATTTAAGGAAGAACATTTTCTGGAAGGCATTAAACTTTGGTGAAAATCATGAAAAACGCTGGCGCTGGCTGGCAACGTTAAGACCTTCGCCTTGAGGTTCTTGAGTTCGGCGAGGGGCTCCGGGTTTGGGGATCCGGAACTGAAGCTCATCTTTAATAGCTGCCTTGACCAGCCACTCTCAGCGTCTGAGCAAAGGAGTTTGAAGTACCAAGCGCACCGTGAGTCCAGGGCTGTGACTGGAGCTGACTGGCCCGATCGGCTTCCTCCCATCTCGGAGGATTGCGTTGTGGGGGTTATGACCCAAGAGGAACCTGCCATCATTCCCTCTGTTCCTGAGAGCTCAGTCCACCCTGTCAGTCTCCGATGCAAGCGTGAGCGGAGGATCTCGTGGGAGTCGACCTCCGAGGCGTCCTCCACAGAGCCTGTCACCCCTACTGTAGCGCCCTTGGTTGCTGCCTCACTGTCTGCACCGCGTCCTCGCAAGAAGAGGAGGAGGAAGGGAGCTTTAACATCACAGCCGGTTACTGAACCCCCTTCCTCAACTCCCCAGCCAGCTGCAGCGCCCTCTGTGTCGCCGGCCCCCCAGCCAGCTGCAGCGCCCTCTGTGTCGCCGGCCCCCCAGCCAGCTGCAGCGCCCTCTGTGTCGCCGGCCCCCCAGCCAGCTGCAGCGCCCTCTGTATATCCGGCTCCCCAGTCAGCTGCAGCCTCCTCTATCCTGGTTTCTGTCTTGTCTCCGCTGCCGCCCCCTGTCATTGTCCCTGTCTCACCACCCTTGTCGCCCTGCCTGTCCTCTTGGTCTCCAGTCACTGTCTCCTTGCCTTCGGGAAGCTCATCTCCTGTCCCAAGCCAACCCAGTTCACCTACTCCATCCCCATTTCCTGACCCTCCTCAGCCCTTAGATCCTGTCTTGTTCCCCTCTGTCCTGCCACCCTCAGTTGATCCTCCCAAGAACCCAGTCAAGCCTCCCCGGACTTCTCGTACCCGATCCTCTGCTACACCTCAGAGACCCAGGACTCAGACCCAATCAAGTCCCACCCAGTCTGGACCTCCACCTATGAACTCTTTGGTTCCCCCACCCCCCCCTCCCTTGTTTATTGTTTTTATTGTGTCACCCCAATCCTCTTGTCATTCTTCATTGTTTACCTTTATTGTTATTTGTCATGTTTTCGTGGTGTCTGTCTATCTGTCAGTCTGTCTTGTCCCATGTCTAGTGTCCCTGAGGAGCGTCTGGAAGCCGCTCCTTAAGGGGCGGGTTCTGTCATGATTCTGCCCTCTTGTCCTTTGGTAATCTAGTCTTGAGGCAGAATCATGACAGACCCATGTTTTGTGTAGGATCACGTGGTCTCAGTATAGTTTTTATTAGACCACGTGTTTCCCTTGTCCTGTCACTTTTACCCCGCTCCCTTGTCATCCTCTCATCCTGATTGTTTAATCATGATCACCTGTCGTCCTCATTATTTTCTCCCCTATTTATAGTCCTTGTGATTTTGTGTTCATTGCATGATCGTCTTGCTTTGTTCCTGTCTGTTGCTGTCATTATTCAGTCTAGTTAAGTCAAGTACTGTCTGTATTCTAAAGTCAAGTTTGTATTCTTTATTTTGCTAAGTGTTTATTTTAGTCCTGCTTTGTTTTGTTACTTCAGTTTATTTTTCAGTAGCTCTAACGTACTCTGCCTTGTTTAGTGCTGTTTTGCCCCCTCTTGGGTTTTGTTTTTCTGTTTTCTGTAAATAAAGTTTCAGTGTTATCCTAACCTGTGTCTGCGCTTGGGTTCGTCTCCTGCACAATCCTGACAGCAGAGGGTCTGTTCTTTCATTTGGTATATTGTATGTTTATATATTTAAGGAAGAACATTTTCTGGAAGGCATTAAACTTTGGTGAAAATCATGAAAAACGCTGGAGCTGGCTGGCCACTTTTTTTTAAAACGCTGGTGGTGAAAAAGTTCAAGCTGAACACTTAGAATATGGAAAACCGCCAGACAACTTAAAGAAGAAAGGCATAATGGTAGATGCTGGAGCGACATCTCATATTGTAAACGACATCAAAAAGTTCAAAAGTTTTGACAGCTCTTTTCAATCTGAGACTCATTCAGTAGAACTAGCCGATGGGACAAAGTGCAGAGGAACAGCAGTTGTTTATTTCCTTGACAGCGCTGGACGACACCACAGAGCACAACTGAGGGACGCTCTATACATGCCTTCGTACCCAAATTACATCTTCTCAGTAGCAAGAGCAATAAACGGAGGAGCAACAATCACCTTCAAGAGAGGGAACAGTCACATGGTTACTAAAGACGGCAGCAGGTTTGATATTCATGAAAGTGGAAACTTGTACTATTTGCCAGCTATTAAAGAGATGTTGACCAATGTAAAGTTTGTCATGATTTACAAACCTGGCATGAAATTTTTGGACATTGTAACTACGAAGACATACAAAAGTTACAAGGTGTAGTTAAAGGCATGGATATAAAAGGAAACATAACCAGACCAAATCAGTTATGTGAAGTGTGTACACAGGGAAAATTCACTCAGACAAGAAAAAGGGAGCCAGACTAGGGCTGGGCGATTAATCGAAATCGAACCGCAATCGCGATGTGCAACGCTGCGATTAGCAAATCGCGAAAGGATGCGATATGATGCGATTTGAGAAATATGCAGAGAGGCTTTGTGACAGTCTGAGCGAGTGCAAATGCGCGAGTGCGAGTATGGCTGTGCTTTCTCCGTGAGAGGCACGTCAACCAAAACAGCGCTTCTCCTAAACTGACGAGGGGTTTCAATTTAAAGCATGCCCGCAGCCTGTGTCTCTCAATGCTTGTTAAATACTCGTGCCTGGTTCCGCATTGCAAGACTTTGCGCGCGTCTTCCACAACAGACAAGGTGTTAAACTTGACGCACACGCGCAGCCTGTATCTCTATGCTTATTAAATACTCACGCCTGTCTCCGCAAGTCCGCATCGCAAGTCTTCACGCCCGCGTCTCCCAAAACGTATGATGCGATAAAACTTTACTCACACACACGCCCAACAATGCTTACAAGCCTGGCTCCGTATTTAAAACAAACTAAAATACCATTTAACTGGGTTGCTAATGTCACTTGAATGAAATGACATGTCATTGAACGCATTTGGATTTTATATTCATTTTAAAAATCCCAAATGTAGCTATTTAATATTTTGATAGTTATGAAGTTGAGTATTACAGTTCTTTGTTTACAAAAAACAATCATGCATTCAAATCTTTCTAGTAAAACTCAGTCACCCATTTCAATATTTTAACTTATTAAGTTGCAGCTATAATGAACCCACTTATTTAAATACTGTTACAGTGTTAGTCCAAGCTAAAGACCATTTTACATTTCATACAATAAGAAGTGTTAATTATATTCTTAATTTCTTTGTTTTTGTTTCCTTATTTTCACAAAAAAAAACCAAATAAAACAAAAACATAAGAATACAGTTAAATCACCAGACCCATAAGCAGTATCAGTAAGATCTAACCATCTAAAGAGGCAGATCCACATTGCATCTGCTACAAAATTTAATCGCAAATCGAATCGCAATCGCAATTCCTGGCAGAAAAGGCGCAATTAGATATTTTCCCTAAATCGCACAGCCCTAAGCCAGACAGAAAGGCAAAGAAACCCTTAGAACTGATCCACACTGACTTGGCCGGACCCATGCCAATTCAGAGCAAAGAAGGACACAAATATGTCTTTTACAGCTGACTACTCAGGTACTATTTTAGTGTATTTTCTGAAGTCTAAAGCTGACACGCTACAAGCTACAGAAAAGTTTCTAGCAGACATAGCACCCTATGGAGAAGTCAAGTGTATTCGTTCAGACAATGGCACTGAGTTTACGAGTCGAGACTTTCAAGCCCTGTTAATTAACAAAGAATAAGAACCGACATGAGACGTCCGCACCTTATTCACCTCACCAGAATGGCACAACAGAGAGAGGTTGGAGAACCCTCTACCGACATGAGCAGATGCTTACTGATAGAAAGTGAGTTACCAGATAACTTGTGGAACTACGCCATGCAAACATCAGCCTATGTGAGAAACAGGTGCTATAATAGACATACAAAGAAAACACCATATGAGCTGTTCTTAGGCAAAAAGCCAGATGTTTCCAAAATGCAGAAATTTGGATCAACATGTTTCGCTTACAAACAAGAGAAAGGCAAATTGGATTCCAGATGTGAACAAGGCATTTTCATCGGCTATGATAAAAACAGCCCGGTATACCTGGTGTACTACCCCAACACTGAAAAGGTCCAAAAACACAGGTTAGTGAAGTTTGAACTAGGACAACCAAAGAAAGGGAAACACAAACATCTGTGTGCAATGTGTGAATATAACTCCTAAGATCATTGGCAGGGAGAAAAATGTTGATGAAAGTGAGGAAAATCCCAATCAAGGCATTCAGAGTGGTTTTTCAGAGATTTTGCCTGAACCTCCACAGCCAGGAAAACCATCTGAGACTGTAATTAAAAGGAACCCACCAAGGACGAGGAGGAGACCAACTCATTTACAGGATTTCGAGGTTGAAAATACAGAGGACAAACTGCAAACATGTATAGACTTTTGTTATAGAGCTGTATGTGATATGCCAATAACCTACCAGGACGCCATAACATCAATGAAATCAAAGCATTGGAAGAATGCCATGGACAAAGAAATGCGATCGCTGGGGGAGAACAAAACTTTTACACTTTGCCACCAGGAAAACACCAGGAAAACAACCTGTTGGAGGCAGATGGGTTTACACAATTAAGAGAGACATTGATGGATCTGAAAAGTACAAAGCAAGTTTTGTCGGAAAAGGCTACAGTCAGAAACAAGGGACTGACTATGATGAGACATTCTCAACCACAGCAGATATGACAAGCGTGAGAGTGGTTATGCAAAAAGCAGCACAAGAAGACTTGGGCCCTATTTTAATGATCTAAGCTCATTGTCTAAAGCGCACAGCGCAACCTCTAAATGGGTGTATCTGAATCCACTTTTGCTAGTTAAAGACGGTAAAAATGGTTTGTACGCCGCGCGCATGGTCAAAAAGGGTTGGTCCTATTTTTTAATGAGTAATGGGAGTATTTTGGGCGTAACGTGCAATAAACCAATGAGAGTCTCAGCTCTCATCCCCTTTAAAGCCAGTTGCGCTAGCGCTATGTCTAATCCCTATTTAGATGAAGGACTTTGTAAACTGAAAAACTAAGCGGAGGAACAAGATCCCCAGTTTAGGATTAATGTTAAATAATTGTGTTGTTTTTCACTTGTATTGAAATTGTTATTTTTTTATTAAAACCTTTAAAACCCGTTTTCTTTTAGTCATGGAATTAAAAAAGCAGGCTTTTAATTGCTTTAAATGTATGAGAGATACTAGATCGTTTTGGTATGCAGGATTGTAAATCTAGAGAAACCCCATGTGAACCTAAGCTTGATTATTCAGAAGATGCTGAAAAAATTAAAGAGCCAAAGAAGTTCAGAGAGGCAGTGTCCACTTGCACACGACCAGATATAAGTTTTGTTGTCAGTAGACTATCTCAACATTTTGCTGAACCAACAGAACAACACTGGAACTGTCACTTTCTGTGTTTTGTTTGTCTGTGTGACTGAAGCATGAGTGTGTGCGTGTCTGATCACTAATTATCTGAGTGAGTGCAGGTGTGCTTGATTGTTTCACTCCAGCTGGCGGTAGTTACCCAGCCTGTATATATACTCACTCATTCTCTCCTCTCACTGCCAGATGATTACGCTACGTGCCAGTTTGAGTCTCCCAGTCTTCGTGTGTTCCTGTTGTCTCGTCTTCGCGTGGATCTGCCTGTTTGTGTATCCGGTTTCTCTCCATCACTCTGCACTCACCAACGAGCACCAGGATCTGCCACCGTAGCCTTTGTCTGTCATTGGACTTTCCATCATATCATCTGATTCATTGTTCTAATAAACTATTTACTTTATCCTGCATTTGCCTCCTGTTTTTGCACATCTTGTCGTCACAGAATCATCTGGCCATACAATGGAAGCAGCAGGAAAAGGATCCACTGCTCGGTTCGAGGAGTTCATCACAGCAGCCATACATCGTTTCACCACTCAAGACAACAGGATTGATGAACTGAGCCGGGCGATGAAGGACAAGACAAAGTGTCCGAGCTCACCCAAGTGATTCAACAGCTACCGCTACACACTGCGCCACCCGCACCGTCTGTTCCTCCTACTCCACCAGCGATCGTCTCCCGTCCGAACCGAAGTTGTCTATGCCTGAGAAATACGCAGGTGATCCTGAGTTCTGTAGACCATTTCTATCACAATGTTCTCTTCACTTCTTTCTCCAGCCCCAGACCTACACGACCGAAGAGAGCAAAGTGGGGTTTGTGTTATCGCTACTGACCGGGAAGGCGGCACTTTGGGGAAGAGCGGTGTGGGAAAACCGTGACCCGTGCACTCAATCATTTGAGACCCTCTCTGCCATGATGAAGAAAGTGTTTGATCGTTCCATGGTGGGAAGAGATGCAGCGAGGAGGTTGGCTGATCTGCGACAGGGTAATCGCTCTGTTTCTGATTATTCTATTGAATTTCGTACGCTGGCCGCGGATACTCATTGGAACGAAGAGGCGCAGTGGGATATATTCCTGCATGGGTTAACCGGCCGCATCCAACGCGAGTTACAGCATTGCGAGATCCCATCTTCTCTCAATGGTTTGATGGATGCAGCCATTCGAGCAGACATTCGATTGAGAACGATTCCGGCATACGATGATGAGGTTATGACCATTGTTCATCAAGAAAAGTCTTCGATGGCGAGAGAGACAGCGGCCGGTTCCTCCCTTTCCGATCCGGAACCCATGCCGGTGGGTAGAGCTCGGCTTTCCCGGGAGGAGAGGATTCGCCGCAGATCGCTGGGTCTTTGCCTCTATTGCGGTAAAAGGCAACCCTCGGGAGTAAATCTGGGGCTACTTTCGGGCGGGATCTCTTCAACTAAGACCTCACTAACATCTACCCTCCTCCCGGTGAAGCTGCGGTGGCTAAATACACATCTCAGCTGTGATGCACTGCTGGATTCGGGAGCCGAGGGGAATTTAATTGACCATCAGTTTGCACGTAAGCTCAAAGTTCCATTGACTGTTCTCTCCAAACCCATTTTACCTTTCGCTCTCAATGGAAGTAAATTATCAGTCATTAACCATATCATGGAGCCTGTCACCATCTGTGTTTCTGGCAATCACTCTGAGACTCTGCAGTTTTACGTCACGGTTTCCCCTCTGGCTCCCGTTGTACTCGGACATCCCTGGCTGCTGAAACACAACCCGTCTGTCAACTGGAAACTGGGTACTATCACCGGTTGGAGTGAAGATTGTCATTGTCTTGTCTTGTCTCTGCATGTGTACCTGTCTCTGCGTCTTTGTTTCAGGAGGAGACGATGGACTTAACTAACGTGCCTGTTGAGTACCACGACCTGAAGGGAGTGTTCAGTAAGTCTAAGGCCGCTTCTCTGCCTCCACACCGTCCCTATGACTGTGCCATAGATTTATTGCCAGGTACGTCTCCGCCTAAAGGCAAACTTTACTCTCTTTCTGTTCCTGAGATGGAGGCCATGAAGAAATATATTTCTGATTCTCTAGCCGACGAATTGGAAACTCGCTTAGAGAGACCAATCTGCTTCGAATACTACTAAAACGGCAATGAACTTGGCATTGAGATATTTGCATAATGCTGGCGCCGCCCCGCCAGGTGCGTATATAAGCAGCAGGTGCAAATATGGAAATTAGCTTCTTTTTCGCTGAGAAAGCCGGAAAGTGTGACCAGCCGTAAACAGCAGGGAGCAGCCCTGTGGCGACGGGACGTGACGTCTCTGTTCCCTTCCCTTCCTTCAGGGAACTAGGGTTACATACGTAACCGAGACGTTCACTTTCAGTCGGTCACTACGACGTCGCGTCGTGACCGACGAATTGGGAATCCTTACCAAAACGCCACTGAGGGCTGACCTCTTCCAGTGTCTGCATAAAGCCGTCCGGTTCCAGTTAAGGAGAAGGAGAATTAAGCAAAGTAAGCAAAGCAGTGCTCTTCTGAGGGAAACATGGACTAGTAGGATTAACCCCACGGAAAAATACTCACAAAGGAACCCGGTGGGACGCATTGTGGATGCCCGAGCCAAACACATAGGTTCGCAAGGATGCAGCTAGTGAAAGGCTGGCAGCGGATACTCCGCAACATCAGGCTGCCAAGGCAGCGGAGGAAATCAAACCATTACGCATTTTGACTGGATGGCCTTCCATACTGACAATTATTGTGTAGCGTCAGTTGGAGGCTGCAATCCGACCTGCGACCTCGACACGAACACTGTAAAATCTAATGAACGTATTGGATGTGGCCCAACCAGCAGTTCTGCAGATGTCTGTTAGCGAGGAACCACGAGCGAGTGCCCACGATGAGGCAACACTTCTAGTAGAGTGGGCTCTCAAGTTAAATGGACAAGGAATGCCCTGCAGATTATAAGCAAGGGCGATAGTATCAACTATCCAATGAGACTTAGTGACAGCTTTCCCTCTCTGCTGACCACCGTAACAAACAAAGAGCTGATCTGAGGTCCTGAGGCTTTGTGTGCAATCCACGCAGAGGCGCAGTGCGCGTACGGGACATAATAAAGCCATGGTTGGGTCTGCCTCCTCCAGGGGCAGCGTTTGCAAGCTCACCACTTGATCTCTGAAGGGAGTGGTGGGAACTTTGGGCACGTAGCCTGGCCTGGGTTACACTCGAGACATCAGGACCAAACTGAAGGCACGAATCGTTGATGGAGAATGCATGGAGGTCACCTACCCTCTTAACAGAGGCCAATGCTAGCAGGGTCAGAGTTTTCATTGATAAAAACTTCAGACTCACAGACTGCACAGGCTCGAACGGGGGTCCCTGCAGGGCTTTCAGCACTATGGACAGGTCCCAATGAGGAATAGAGGGAGGGCGCGAAGGATGTAGACTTCGTGCGCCTTTTAGAAATCTAATAATTAAATCGTGCTGGCCAACCGATCTGCCGTTTATTAAAGAGTGATGTGCAGATATAGCGGCGACGTCAACTTTAATGGTGGAGGGTGACAGCCTACCATCTAACCGGTGTTGAAGGTATGTAAGCACGATATTAATGGGGCATTCTCGGGGGTCCTCGCGTTGCGAAGAGCACCAAACCTAAACCTTGAGCACGCTCAACGACCATACATGGGGATCCCACAGGTCGGGCGCGGGTCCCATAATGTGCCCCCTCCTTGAGAAAGAAGGTCCTTCCTCAGGGGAATCCGCCAGAGAGAGGCTGTCACGAGGAGCATCAGTTCTGGAAACCAATTCCTGGTCGTCCAGTAAGGCGCAACCAGTAGAAGGCTCTCCTCGTCCTGCCTGACCTTGCACAGTGTCTGTGCGATTAAGCTCACTGGTGGAAATAAACGCATCCACGCCGAGGCTGCCCTCGGTTAGTGAATAAAACAGGCGACAATGGGTATCGTCCGGTGACGCAAACAGATCTATCTGCGCACAACCAAACTTCTTCCAGATTAGCTGAACCGTCTGGGGGTGGAGTCGCCATTCGCCTGGGCGCGCAGCTCGGGAAAGCGCGTCTGCCGCTGTATTGAGCGAACCCGGGATGTGAATGGCACGAAGGGACCTCAGATGCTTCTGACTCCAAAGGAGGAGATGACGGGTGAATTGTTTCAGAGGGACCGCGTTCTTCCCTCGGAATTAACCGAGACAAGTCAGAATCGACTGGATTCGCTTCTGTTAAACGCGCCGATAAATCGATTGAGTCCAGTTCCATCCCGAGAAAAGAGATTCTCTGCGTGGGGGCAGAGTTTGCTCTTTTCCCAGTTGACCCCAAGACCCAGACGGGCGAGATGCTGAAGCGTTAAGTCTCTGTGCTCGCAAAGCGTCCGCCGAGAATGCGCTATTATAAGCCAATCGTCGAGGTAAGCCAATATGCGAACACCGCTCTCTCTCAGGGGCTTTAACGCTGCTTCCACTACTTTCGTGAATACATGGGGAAAGAGAGACAGCCCGAATGGTAGTACTTTGTATTGGTATGCCCGCCCCTCGAACCCAGAACGCAACGTTCAGAATGCGCAAATCCAAGATCGGTCGTAACCCACCGCCCTTCTTTGGAACTATGAAATACAGGCTGTAAAAGCCTGAGCTCATCTCGGCTGGAGGGACCGGCTCGATCGCTTACTTCGCCAGGAGGACATCGAGGTCTGCACGCAGTACATGTGCATCGGACGCTTTCACTGTAGTGAAACGAATGCCCGAGAATTTGGGTGTGTGCCGGTTGAATTGAATTTCTTAGCCGAGGCGGATCGTGCGTAATAACCAACGAGACGGGCTGGTAAGCTGAAGGTAACCGTTCAGGAACTTGTTCTTGTCCGTTTCCGTCATGTCAGCCAGACACAACCAAAGGTGGCGTTCTTGGACCACGAGTGTAGACATCGCACGACCAATCACCTGCGCCGTCACCTTTGTTGCGCGGAGAGCCAAATCAGTGGCAGCCCGGAGCTCCGAGGAGACAGGTGAGTCGTGTCCTCCCTCGTGCAGATCCCGTAAGGCCTTCGCTTGATGGACCTGCAGCAAAGCCATTGCATGCAGAGCCGAAGCCGCCTCTCCACAAGCCTGATGGGCAGTGCCCGTTAAACCGGACAACTGTCTACAAGCCTGAGAGGGAAGGGTTGGGCGGTCCTTCCAAGAGGACCCCCCGCTCCACAGGAGGGATCCCCGTGTAACCCTTAGCGGATCCGTTGGTGAGGGAGGTGAGGGGGCAGGGCTGAATCGGCCATAACCGGGTAGAGTACGTCGACTTCCAAGTCCGTGACAGCTCCTCGTGCACCTCAAGGAAGAAAGGTACTGGTGGAGAGGGCTGTGAAGCCCGGGCAGCTTCGAAGAACCAATCATCCAGGCGGGACGGTTCAGGCTGAGGGGGGTTAACCCACTCTAACCCAACAGTCTCCGCCGCTCGAGCAAGCACGGCCACATTCCCGGGTCAAACTCCGGCGTCACGACCCGACCAGAGGGAGGAAGAACGTCGGAGTCAGCTTCGGAAAGAAGGGCCCCACCCTTGAGTGTTGCGGTCGAAGCAGATCCAGAGGGAGGCACAATGGATTCTATAGCCATCTAAGAACACGACGCTGCAGTCTCCATAGGCACCTCTACCGGCTGAGAACGGGAAAGCTGAGAGCCGGAATACGAATCCCCCAACCGGCTCAGCACAGTTAGACGCAGATCGTCCTTAGAGAGCTTCACAGCCGCTCCGTGGCGGCAGTCAGAACTCATCGGACGCGGACACCGTTCCCATAGAAATGACAACCGCCTGCGTAAATCCAGAAGGGACATCTCCTCGCAGTGAGAACATGCACCCCCAGCCAAAGCAGCCTCCGCATTCTTGATGCCCAAGCATGACAGACAGCGCTCGTGACCGTCCTTTGGACCCATGTACTTGCCGCATCCAAGAACACACAGACGAAAAGCCATCCTGAAAAGGACACTGATCTCCGGATACACGAGAGAGTGGCTGCCTTTAACAAGACACAGAGCTCTCTCCTATCACTCTTTTAGGGAAATTCACTCTAGATGCTCAGTTGATGATGCGCACAGGGATCAGCAACGCACTCACTAAAACTCAAAACAAAAAAGATGCAGAGTAGTGGAAAAACTGTGGTACTGCTAGTCCAACCAACTTCAGCAATCGTTTCCCACCAGAGCAGAAAGTAGCTTCTCAGTAGTAGATACTGCCGGCTTTCAAAGCGATAAAAAGCTAATTTCCATATTTGCACCTGCTGCTTATATACGCACCTGGCGGGGCGGCGCCAGCATTATGCAAAATCTCAATGCCAAGTTCATTGGCGTTTTAGTAGTATTTGAAGCAGATTGGTCTCTCTAAGCAAGTTCCCAATTCGTTGGTCACGACGTGACGTCGTAGTGACCGACTGAAAGGGAACCAGACTTCCCATTGACTTTCATTCATAATAGCGGAATTAAGCAACGTTTGTACACAGCCGGCAGCGTAAATAACTTATGAAATCACTCACAAATTTGTGTAACAGCGCTATCCAGTGATTGCTGGAAATATCACTAAGCCATTTAGTTGTATGGCTGGACGGAAAAGTGAACTCAGTACTCTAAATATAAAGACAAAATATATAAATACGAAGTAACTTTCAAATATGAAGTAAAATCATTCACTTTCCATGTCTGCTCCATCACGTCAAAAGTAGACAGTGTACCTATCTTTGTAGCCATCTTTGTGTTTGTCTCCGTGAATCCTCCAGTTCAATGTTAGCCTCTCGCTTTTTTTATTCTCCGTCAACTCACTGAACTCATCCAGTATCATCCGTCTTTAGACCGATGCTTATTTCATCTATCCAATATCCTCGTCGCCTATAACTTCATCAATAAAGACTGAGTCAAGAACTATAATGGTACTTCGTATTTATTTACTACTATCAAGATAACAGTGCAAAGTAACAGAGCATATCCACGACTGGTTATCACTTTCTCTATGTATGTTTATGTCCCTGATGCCCGGACCCACATGATGCAGTAGATCGCCTCTTGTGGTGTGGAGTAGAACTACCGATAACTATAACATCAGGATACCACAGTCAGTATGTATTTTTAATAAATGAATTACAAGAATAAAATGCAGAGCTTCAATATGCAGTTAAATTGAACAGTTTGGCCAAAACACGAGCGTGTTTAGTTGACTGTGTTAATTGTTTGGAGAGCAGTTACATTCTTTTGGAGATATGTGTCAAACTGATTAATAAAAACTGTCAATTCTGTGCTGGGAAAAAACTTACTTTTACTTTTTACATTTCTTAATTTAATTCATTAGAAAAAAACTACTACATGAACTTCCAATGTACATAGTTTTTTTTATTTAATACATGTTTAGAAACAATCACCCATTTATACTTTGCTTTAAGATAAGTCTGCATAAGGTTGCAAAAGCAACCTATTTTATTTTAACAACATTTAGATGTTCATTGGATCACAGTTCAGACAAAAAAATCGTTCTGATTAAATCTTTGGACTTTCACATAAAAAATATTGATGTCATAATCCTGTTTTTATCGGTCTTTGCAAAGTCTCAACCAACAAATATTTTTAAAATTATATAAAAAAATCTAGAAATTATGAAAAAGTCTGTTACAACAATGATTAAAGATCAGCAACGTACTTCAGCCATGCAGACTAATACAGTGGATAGTTACTCATTCCACAGGTTATCATGTTATGCTCCTTATTAGGGATGGGACGATTACCGGTTTCACGATTAACCATGATAAAATGTCCTGACGGTAAGTATTATCGTTTAAAATGTAATTAAGTGTGCTTGCAAAAGCACACTTATTGTTCTTCTTAAGTTTTATTAAGTGTGCTTGCAAAAGCACACTTATTGTTCTTCTTAAGTTTTATTATTAAGTGTGCTTGCAAAAGCACACTTATTGTTCTTCTTAAGTTTTATTATAATTATTAAGTGTGCTTGCAAAAGCACACTTATTGTTCTTCTTAAGTTTTATTATAATTATTAAGTGTGCTTGCAAAAGCACACTTATTGTTCTTCTTAAGTTTTATTTTTAAGTGTGCTTGCAAAAGCACACTTATTGTTCTTCTTAAGTTTTATTATTAAGTGTGCTTGCAAAAGCACACTTATTGTTCTTCTTAAGTTTTATTATTCTTATTAAGTGTGCTTGCAAAAGCACACTTATTGTTCTTCTTAAGTTTTATTATTATTAAGTGTGCTTGCAAAAGCACACTTATTGTTCTTCTTAAGTTTTATTATTATTATTAAGTGTGCTTGCAAAAGCACTATTGTTCTTCTTAAGTTTTATTAGGGGTCAAGCCCAGAATGGGCGAGACCCCTATTGGGATTGTTAGTTTTCTTCTTATTATTATTATCTATTATTCTTCTTCTTCCGCCATTGCGTCTATGGCAGCCCATAGAACCGTACGTAGGAAAGTTATGAAATTTGGCACACTCAAAGAGGACATTCCAAATAGTCAACACACCAAATTTGGAGTGTCTATGTCAAACCCAATAGCGCCACCAACAGTCCAAATTTTCACTTACATTTTTGGTTATAACTGCTGACCCGTACGTCATAGAAACGCAATTCTTGTTTCTTCTGATTCCTTGGCTCATGCCAATTCGATTGCACCATATGACGTCATTTCGGTTATGCTATTTATTTTGATATTTTGAATTGTTTGTAAAACCTACTTTTTCGAACTCGTCCTAGAGCTTTTGTCCAATTTGCATAAAAAATGGGTCTGTAGCATCTAGAGACACTCATGGCAAAAAGTTATGGAATTCGTGTCGATTCGCCAATCCGTTTCCGTATACCGCGTCAACGAATTTTACATAGAGTGCGTAAAAACGGATTTGAGGCTGTATCTTCGCCAAAGTTAAACGTATTCACACGACACTTGGTAGTTTTGATGGCAGTCATGACCTGAGGGTTCGTGCCCAGTTTCATCACAGCGCCACCTAGTGTTCACGAGATTTGAAAAATGGCTATTTTTGCTTATAACTACTGCAAACTTGAGTCTAAAATTATACAAGTGCTATTGTTAGATTCCTTGAGGCATGCCGAGTCAAACGATACCAAATGGTTTTCAGTCGGCCATTTTGGGGGTCGGCCATTTTGATTTTTAACTTTTTTTTGTCGGAAAGTTATGAAATTTGGCACACTCAAAGAGGACATTCCAAATAGTCCCCACACCAAATTTGGAGTGTCTTTGTCAAACCCTATAGCGCCACCAACAGTCCAAATTTTCACTTGCATTTTTGGTTATAACTGCTGACCCATACGTCATAGAAACGCAATTCTTGTTTCATCTGATTCCTTGGCTCATGCCAATTCGATTGCACCATATGACGTCATTTCCGTTATGCTAATTATTTTGATATTTTGAATTGTTTGTAAAACCTACTTTTTCGAACTCGTCCTAGAGCTTTTGTCCAATTTGCGTAAAGAATGGGTGTTTAGCATCTAGAGACACTCATGGCAAAAAGTTATGGAATTCGTGTCTATTCACCGATCCGTTTCCGTATACCGCGTCATAACATTTTACGTAGAGCGCGAACAAACGGATTTGAGGCTGTATCTTTGCCAAAGTAGTTTTGATGGCAGTCATGACATGAGGGTGGGTGCACAGTTTCGTCACAGTGCCACATAGTGTTCACGAGATTTGAAAAATTGCTATTTTTGCTTATATCTAATGCTAGCTTGATATTAAAATTATGGATTTGTGGCTATATCTTAGCAAAAGTTTTGCACATTAATGTGTGCATTGCCAGTGGTTCAGTGGTTAGTGTAGGTTGTCTACAAATCGGAAGGTTGGTGGTTCAAACCCCAGCTCCACCTGACCAAGTGTTGAGGTGTTCATGACTGAGACATCTAACCCCAACTGTTATATGTCATGAACTGAGGGTGCATTGAACGGTTTGTCACAGGGCCACCTAGTGGTCACGAGATTTGAAAAGTGACTATTTTTGCTTATTACTGCAAAATTGAGTCTAAAATCATGAAATTGCTATTGTTAGATTCCTTGAGGCATGCCGAGTCAAACGATACCAAAACGTTTTGCCATTTTCAATTACAAAGCATACCAACTTTTCAAACTCTTCCTACAGCGTTTGTTTGATTGGCTTGGATTTGGTACACACAATCTAGACTCTAGACAAAAAGTCATAAAAAGATTTTGATAGACCAGTCAGTTATTGTATAGCGCATCAACAAATATGATGGCGAGCACGCCGAAATGGATTTGAGGCTATATATTTGCAAAAGTTTTGCATGTTAATGTCTGTATTTCCAGTGGTTCAGTGGTTAGTGTAGGTTGTCTACAAATCGGAAGGTTGGTGGTTCAAACCTCAGCTCCACCTGACCAAGTGTTGAGGTATCTTTGAGCGAGACATCTACACCCCAACTACTCCCGATGAGCTGGATGGCTCTCGCATGGCTGACAGTGTATGAATAGTTGAATGTTTCACAACTTGTAAATGTCATGAACTGACGGTGCATGGAATGCTTTGTTACAGCGCCACCTATTTCATCAGCAACATTTTTGAAACCTTGTAAACTTTTCAGTGCCCCCTAGTGGTTAAGAGTTTTGAGGCTTTATCTCCATATCGCTTTATTGTGTGTACACCATATTTGGTGGGTGTCATCACAATCATGACCTGAGGCACCATCTATTGTTTTGGTGCAGTGCCCCCAGTGGTGAAGTCATTTGAGGCTATATCTTAACATTGCTTAATCATATGTATATCAAATTTGGTGGGTGTCATCACAATCATGAACCGAGGCACCATCTATTGTCTCGGTGCAGTGCCCCCAGTGGTCAAGTCATTTGAGGCTATATCTTAACATTGCTTAATCATATGTATATCAAATTTGGTGGGTGTCATCACAATCATGACCCGAGGCACCATCTATTGTTTTGGTGCAGTGCCCCCTAGTGACAAGTCATTTGAGGCTATATCTCAACATTGCTTAATCATATGTATATCAAATTTGGTGGGTGTCATCACAATGATGACCCGAGGCACCATCTATTGTCTCGGTGCAGTGCCCCCTAAAGGTCAAGTCATTTGAGGCTATATCTCAACATTGCTTAATCATTTGTATATCAAATTTGGTGGGTGTCATCACAATCATGACCCGAGGCACCATCTATTGTCTCGGTGCAGTGCCCCCAGTGGTCAAGTCATTTGAGGCTATATCTCAACATTGCTTAATCATTTGTATATCAAATTTGGTGGGTGTCATCACAATCATGACCCGAGGCACCATCTATTGTCTCGGTGCAGTGCCCCCTAGTGGTCAAGTCATTTGAGGCTATATCTCAACATTGCTTAATCATTTGTATATCAAATTTGGTGGGTGTCATCACAATCATGACTCGAGGCACCATCTATTGTTTCGGTGCAGCGCCACCAAGTGGTCTCAAGATTTGAAAAACTGCTATTTTTGCCTTAATCTACTGAAAACTTCGATCTAAAATCAAGACAGTCATTACTGATACTTCATTCTGTGCCCTTTTTGGCTTGACCCCGGCATCGCTGCTTTGCAGCTATATTTATTAAGTGTGCTTGCAAAAGCACACTTGTTGTTCTTCTTAAGTTTTATTATTCTTATTATTAAGTGTGCTTGCAAAAGCACACTTGTTGTTCTTCTTAAGTTTTATTATTCTTATTATTATTATTATTAAGTGTGCTTGCAAAAGCACACTTGTTGTTCTTCTTAAGTTTTATTATTCTTATTATTATTATTATTATTATTATTATTATTATTATTATTCCCGGGTAGATTTTTTGTGTCAGCTCTAGCGACCAGACCGTTTCACTCAGAGACGCCGTTCAAACTTTAAAATGTTCGGGCAGTACCGGTGTAAGTTGCTTGAGAAGATGAAGTCACAGATCCATGTCGTTCGGCCACCATATTGGATAGAACACAAAACCTTAAAAAAGTTTCAAAGGTCACAAATTTTGTCGAAACTTCATGAAATTCCACGTACACGATCCTTGGACCGAGCCTCACAAAAGTTACTAGAAGGATTTTTGATTTTCGGAAGCATTTGCCCATCACAGACCAAAATATACTTATGGCGTAGTCGCCAAACAGGAAGTAGTTCAAATCTCAATATGTCTGTAACATTTATTAACCAAAAATTTTATATGAACTCTTGACTCCAATGTGAAGATGCCCAAGATAAAAAAATATTGCAGAAACATGTCTATATTATGTTATTTCCACTTTAAAATGTCCAATTAAAACCTGTGTAAAAATAAAAATGTCATTAGCTTTTACCACTAGAGGGCAGCCCAAGCGTGTTTAATTGCCTTGCCTTCACACGTGACTAGACCCAAACTAAGTCCGTGCCTATTGAAAACTATATATACTGAGGATTATTTGATACTAAATCCGATGGAATATTAATATTTCTCATATACGTTTGTTTACAAAACTGCAAATGGATTTTATATTCTGAAGGCGTGAATCAACGCGAGCTCTCTGGAGAACGTGCAGTCTCACATACAGGTATGTTTCGGGGATTCAGACGTAAAACCCTTTCTTTTATTTCAGTAATATATTGCATGACAAGTTTAATTCCCTTTTTCATCAATGTAATACATTGTAAATGTATTAGTTTGTAAAGACGCGTCAGTTTCGCGTCCTCGCGTAACAGTGATCGCTTGGCATCGGCTCTATAACAGCTGCATGGTTTAAATGATTGTGAATTGACGCGAAAAAGTGTCACTTTACCTTAAATCATGCATGTTATGCCAAGTGTATTTAAACAGTCATGACTTTGAGAAATGTATGACACATTAAAACACAGCTTGCCACAGCAAGAAGACTGCGTATATGCCATTTACATAATCTTCAGATAAGAAAAGCTATATATCTAAATCGTATGCTTAACTAACGGGAACACGATTGCATTATGCTGTCAATCATTATGCTGTCAATCACTCAGCGAAGCATTGATTTCACATGGAAAGCAAAAGGACAGGGTCGCAATCTTGATGTGCGTGCATCTTTTGCATGAAATGCAGAGCGCGAGTCACCCCTTCACGTGTATTCGCGCTTTGGTCTGCCCGCGTCAAGATGCGAAGACTGACAGTGGCGAGTTAAGAGACCACAGACTCTATGGCTGTTTTAACTTTATTTATTGTATTTCCAGCTTACAATAACAACTCCTTTTCCAACAGTTGTTGTCTGATATGTCGGCTCAATTATGACTTGCTTATCCACAATGACATTAGACGTCTTAATAAAGGAAACATTTTTTGTGAACTAGCTGGCGTTTCTCCGAAGTTCAAAGCAGACAAAGGCTCCCAAAGGCTCAAATATTATGTGAGTCATCGTTCTCACACAAGAGTGCAATTTAAACGATTTACAGTTAATCGCCTATCGCTCACAGCCCAGCACCTGCACCACTGTATGCGTATCGCGCTGACAAACATACACCTGATTTAACTGCCCTGACGAAATCTAAAAGTATAATTTCTCTTATTAGAAGCTAGCTTAATGTTTGCCAGTTATTAAGATGGCGATTGTAGTTTAAATAGAGGTCGTGAAATAATTGCATTGACAAAACTGCATAAAACAATGTAATGTTCCATATTATAAACTTTTGGTTATGTGTACTTAAGTGAGTAAATAAATTAAATTCTCAATGAGTGTGATGTGCAGCACAGCCATTATAATTGGTTCTAGGCTAGCTAGAGCAGGTGATGTAGTCTAGTGATCCCTGTATTTACATAAAATGGTCTGGGCTAAGCCCCGGATGTCCTTCAATGCTGGAAACACCCCTGGTTACAAGCCTGTGTACATTTGTGTGTCCTTCAATGCTGGAAACACCCCTGGTTACAAGCCTGTGTACATTTGTGTGTGTGTGTGTGTGTGTGTGTGTGTGTGTGTGTGTGTGTGTGTGTGTGTGTGTGTGTGTGTGTGTGTGTGTGTGTGTGTGTGTGCGTGTGTGTGCGTGTGTGTGCGTGTGTGTGTGCGTGTGTGCGTGTGTGAGTGTGTGTGTGTGTGTGTGTCTCAGCAATGCTTTCACAATGCGAGGATTTGATTTCCAATACAAGGATGCACAAGATAAAAAAATATTCTAAAATTTTACATTTCACAAATCACATTAGTGACCGCACCAGAGCAAGCACACTTTTGCAGTTCGTCCCGAAATGCATTTTCTAGTTATTATTATTATTCCCGGGTAGATTTTGTGTCAGCTCTAGCGACCAGACCGTTTGACGCAGAGACACCGTTCAAACTTTAATATGTTCGGGCAGTACGGGTGTAAGTTGCTTGAGAAGATGAAGTCACAGATCCATGTCGTTCTTCTGCCATATTGGATAGAACACAAAACCTTAAAAAAGTTTCACAGGTCACAAATTTTCTCCAAAATTCATGAAACTCCACGTACAAGATCCTTGGACCAAGCCTCACAAAAGTTACTAGAAGGATTTTTGATTTTGGGAAGCATTTGCCCATCACAGCCCAAAATATACATATGGCGTAGTCGCCAAACAGGAAGTAGTTCATATCTCAGGATCTCTGTAACATATCTTAATCATTTTTTTTTATATGAACTCGGGACTCCAATGTGAGGATGCCCAAGATAAAAAAACATTGCAGTAACATGTCTATATTATGTTATTTCCACTTTAAAATGTCCATTTAAACACCATCTAAAAATAAAAAATTTCAACTAGACTTTACCACTAGAGGGCAGCCCAAGCGTGTTTAATTGCCTTCACACGTGACTAGATAGAAACTAGCCTCAGAAACTACCCTGAGTATTATTCACTGAGGATTATTTGATACTAATGCTGCCTTCACGTGCTATGGGAAAGATGATATTTTCCATTTGTGAACTGGTATTTACCAGCGTGTTGTGTTCAAGTGCATTTTCCATTTGTGAACTAGAATTTACCAGTTTGCTGCGTTCAAGTGTATTTTCCATTTGTGAACTGGTATTTTGACTGCTAGCTAGCATTTGCTCTGGGTAGGTAAAACCAAACCATAACAGTATTTTTAAAACTGACACTGAGTGTTAACCTATTATATTACAATTGTCAATGACACAACATTGTATAGGCTACAAAAAACTATCCGCTAACAGTAGCAAAAAGCGTTTAAAAGTGTACAATGCTTATCATTCACGACATTGCTGCTGGTCTCCGCCATTTTGAAAAGGTCAAAGGTAATCTCATCTCGGCAACTCGGGCATCAAAATATTTTACGAGTTGCCCAGTGGAAAATACCACATGAGGGGTGTTCATGTGCATTTTCCAAGTGGGATTTTGGTATTTACCATAATTACGATAGCACATGAAGGCAGCATAAATCCGATGGAATATTAATATTTCTCATATACGTTTGTGCACAAAACTGCAAATGGATTTTATATTCTGAACGCGTGAATCAACGCGAGCTCTCTGGAGAACTCCCAGTTTCATAGGAACGATAGGGATTCAGACGTAAAACCCTTTCTTTTATTTCAGTGACATATGGCATGACAAGTTTAATTCCCTATTTCATCAATGTAATACATTGTAAACGTATTAGTTTGTAAAGACGCGTACGATCCGCGCGCGTCAGTATGATCGCGTCCTCGCTCGCGTAGCAGTGATGGCGTCGGCTCTAATACAGCTGCATAGTTTAAATGATTGTGAATTGACGCGAAAAAGTGTCACTTTTACCTTAAATCATGCATGTGATGCCAAGTGTATTTAAACAGTCATGAATTTGAGAAATTTATGACACATTTAAAAACACAGCTTTCCAGAAGACTGTGTATACCGTATGTCATTTACATAATCTTCGTGTAAGAAGATACATATATCTCTAAACCGTATGCTTAACTACTGTTGAAGGGGAACACGATTGATTGCATTATGCTGTCAATCACTGAGTTAAATATTTTCTTTTATCGTAAATTTCAGAGAAACAGTTGTTAGAGGCGTCGCCAGCCTCGAGCCAAGCCCCTGGGCTCATTTCAGTCAGCTTTCATGTAATAGAGATCATTTCATTAACATGGCTCTACGGTCAGTGCAAGTATTTCACTCGCATTTGCGCCTAAAATAGTTATGTGCGAACTTGTAAAATAATTTAGGAGCACAGTGATAACTTCTTTACTGCTGTAAATTTTTTTAATTAGGAGCACGGTTAAAACTTCATATGACGCTCGGATAGTCTTATAATGTCCCATCAATCGTCTCGTTAGACGATATGAAGCGGCCGCGGCAAGTAACCTATGGGACATATTACCTCGTCCTGTCAGGAGTTGATGGAGCAGCATTGGAAATTATTAAAGTACTTATTCCTACCAATATTTACACAGTGATTTCGTCTTTTTAAAGCAAATGTGCACCTTAGCCAGTCCAATAACTATTTCGTTTTTATGTGGTAATGTACCATGATAGAATTCATTTGCAAACTTGCCAACACTTATTCCTTCAAATCAGGAGACTTAAATCCTTTTAAGTGGAATCTACAAAGCTCACATATGGTTTAAGAAATTCCTTACAGATAATATCTGATCACATAGTAAAGGTTTAATATAACTGCACAACATCCAGGGTCCGAAATTAACACCCCCCAAGCGCCAAATGCGGGTAGATTTTCCGTTTGGCGACTAAATTCAAAAGGCTACCCGCCACACTGGCGGGTGATTTTCATAACAAAATATTAATGCAATATACTGTGTTTGCCTGTAACTAATCTGGGAACGAGGTGAGCTAGCCACAGAACGTACGCTCCAAGTCTCGCACTAGAGACGGTCTGTAGCTAGTACTGCAGGGAACTTGCGGTCGGCAGCTATCTGCTGCATATTAGCTATCAAAATGCATCCCCGCCCTGCCCGTCGAGCTATCTTGACTTATAGGGAGGAAAATATATATTTAAATGCTTATGCATTCTTTCACAGATTTGGATGGGTAATAATGGTGTATGAAATCCAGGCATTGGGTATTTAAATTACGCTTGAGCGCGCGCTCGAGTTTTACTTTCACTTTCGCGATCGCGCGAAAAGCCGCAGTCCAGGAAGCAATCCGTACTGATTTGTAATGGATTTGTTGGGCAAATCCTCCAACTTCGTCCTGTCAGTCATTACTATCCTCACATAAGAAAATTAAATCTCTCGCAGCAAGCTTTAAAGTATAGATTGTACGGGCAGTGAAAAGAGTGATTTGTGCAGAATCTCTATAAAGCGACAGTAGCCCCCGTTTTTCTGATCGAAAAAATTATCCAATCTGTAACTGGATGATCCAAACTGTGAGTTTGGTGAACCACTGAACCACTTTTAAATAGTGAGTATATCTGGTGTGGGGATGAGCAGGAACAGTTGGTTTACATGGAAATCCAGTTTTTTGTTTGTTAAAAAAACAACAGCATCAAAACAACAACAAGAATAGCAGATTAAACATTGTGGTTAGAGGACCTATTAGCTTTGTATTGGCAAAATTTGGCCTGTGGTAAAACTAATTGAATAAGCCTGTGCTATTCCCACAAAGTCAAGTGGCATTTTCTTATCTGTGACTTCAGTTAATATTTCAGATTCAGAATCTGATGTATAGATATTTCACTTCGGTTAGAAGAAAAATTTGTACTGATGATTGATATGTACTGAAAATTGATATGTGTTATTTGTGTTTTGATAGATGTTTTGTCTTAATATTCTACATTAAAAGTAATGTATTTTTTATTCGGGCAACTTGCATTCATTTCGGGCTACAGTGCCTGCCCGAAAGGCTACCAGGGATTTTGAAATTTTGCGAGCCCTGCCATGAATACAGCAAATGAAATGAATGTACATGTGACAAAAAAAGGCTGTTTATTTTTCTGGCCTGTAAAAAATATGCTTGGCTGGTGGATTTTTTCATCTACCAGTCCCCGTGGCAGGTGAGCCAAAAAGTTAATTTCGGACCCTTACAACATCATATCACATTGTAAAGGTTTAATATCACTGCATGACATCTGATCACATATGAAGGTTTAATGTAACTTTACAACATGTAAAATCAGGTCACATTGTAAAGGTTTATAAAAATAACTATGGACTAAGAAACAGCTAACTTTTCAGCAAGACCACCCTGCAATAAATTAAGACACAGCTTTATCAGAGTCATCAGGAGCTGATCCCAAGCGTATATCTGGAAGCTGTTGGTGTATGTACTGGTAAAGTGCTTGGCGACTCTGTAATGGATGCAATATCAACCCTGTGTAAAGCTGACAAAGATGGTTGTTTCTCAGCAGAGATATGTACATTTGTGCCAGCTCAACACATGAAGCAGAAGCATTGAAGCAGTTTCTTGGACAGGGTTTACAGGACTAGGCCTTAATTATATTAGGACATTTTAGTTTTTACAAACAAACCCTACAAAATAACAAGACTGGTGCGCATCTTGTGACAAAACAATGGCACTTATATATGTTGAGGTATGTCAGTACAAGGTGTTTTTAAATTATTGTAGCTCAAATATGCATTTTAGCCTGGGACCAGGATAAGCCCTGTCCGGGAAACCGCAAGGTTGTTTTCCCATATCAGATGTAGGTTGCTTCAGGTTGAGTTGTGATTTTAAAGTGTAGTTGTGGTCAGAGACGGATGGATCCTCCCATTGTGTTTCTGCATCACAGTTTAGGAACATGTTGATTGTATCATCCTCACAGTTGTCCACTGCATCACTAAACATCAATGCATCTGTGAAAACAATATAACCATAAACATTTTTATGTTAGTATTTAAAATAAACTTGCATCGTGAGAATTTATATATAAATGGCACCCATACTTAAAGGAGCATTTCACCCGTAGAAACATTAATCTTTATTAAAAGTGTGTCATATTTTTAGTCGAAATGTAAGATACATTTAGAATTTGGTGCCTATTTGACAGAGAAAAGGGGTGTTTGTAGTCTCACTCCCTCAACAAAGACGTTGCACTTCCTTCTTTCAATGATGCAAAATGATGATTTTTACATCATTGAAAGAAGGAAGTGCAACACTGAAATCTGTATTTCTTCTGTCTCAGCGACAACTGAGAAAATGATGCATGATCATTCAAAAACATGACTGGGGTTCTAACTATACAAAGCTAAATGCAAATGGGTGAAGTGTCCCTTTAAACAGAACAGTTTGTAAGAGAGAGATGCATTAAAAAGAGACGGTAACATTATACACACAACCTCTACCTTCAGTGTTAAATAATACGTTGTTTAATAGGTCATTATCAATATCTGAATGAGGAATGAACTGACATTCTAGCATCTGAAATCTTAGTAACTTGTAGGAATCACGTGGGCTACTGTAAGAATGTAATGTACTATAATTTCTCGTTGTACTATCGTAAATATACAAATATAGGTGGACAATTAAAACGGACTTCACAAATCTAACTTTAGGCGAACGAGCACATAGTTAGCTAAGATAGCTTACCTGAAACTGGCCACCTTTTCAACACCCGGCGTGGTTTAAAGTTACCGGAACATCGTAGTCGAACCATTACTTGGGTTAAGGGTGTTCGGCTTCCCGTCCGTTAAAATTGGTAAGAAACAAACATAAAGGCGCTTGAGTGAGCTTTTTAAGTTTAACGCTTCGCCTTCAGCCACTGCCTCAGCTGCTCATCATCTATGCGGCCGGAAGTACGTTGACAAAATGAGCGTAATGGCGCCGCCCTTGTTGTCATGAAAAATAAGGTGAATATCTGCTGCTTTTGGTGACATGAACTCTGGCCTACATTAAATCTGCATATAGCGCGGGAATAGAATATCCTTATGAATTGAGCAGTTTAATCAACTTTTTTCACTGTGCTCCTATATTTCTTTGTGTGCTCCTAAATTTTTTCATTTAGGAGCACATGAACTCCTTGGGAAAAAGGTTAGCGTAGAGCCCTGTTATTATTGCCCTTTCATTATTAAATGTTCTGCAATACTGTATGTGTACAGTAAGCTCAAGTTAAAAAAGTACAATTCCATAATCTACGTAAAGTGCTCTATTTTCATGTACTAATGTTGTACTTAATATAGCCTACTTTTTTGTTCTTTAGTACATTCATATGAAATATGCTCAAATGTAATTTAAAAATGTATTTAGGACCCACTTGTAATAAATTTGAACCCACCTTTGTATGAAAGATTAGTTCAAGTTTACTTCAACTGGTATACATTTTTGAAATGCGAGATAGTATGTTAAAGGCATTTCTGTTGATATTCATGACATCTAAAAATAACACAGATAAGGACACCTATGTTTTTAAGATTTGGTATATAATGTACAAAACTAGTGTGTGAAAATAGGGCACTTTAAAGGGATTGTTCACCCAAAAATTTAAATGATTTAAATTACAATTCTATTTTTTTATAAGAAAACACTGAACATTTGCAGCACAGCCGTTATAATTGGTTCTAGGCTAGCTAGAGCAGGTGATGTAGGCTAGTGATCCCTGTATTTACATAAAATGGTCTGGGCCAAGCCCCGGATGTCCTTCAATGCTGGAAACGCCCCTGGTTACAAGCCTGTATACATTTCTGTGTGTGTGTGTGTGTGTGTGTGTGTGTGTGTGTGTGTGTGTGTGTGTGTGTGTCAGCAATGCTTTCACAATGCGAGGATGCACAAGATAAAATTTTACATTTCACAAATCACGTTAGCAACCGCACAAGAGCAAGCACACTTTTGCGGTTCCTCTGGAAGTGCATTTTCTAGTTATCATTACAACCGTGTTTGATTACCGTGATTTTGAAAACTCACGGTAAATCCTGTCCAGCCAGAATCAACTTGACGCAGGCGCGCGCATGCAATATTGGTGTGGCGGAAGGCAGTAACAGGTGCACTGTGTTTCAATGCGTTGCTTATGTGTGAATTTGATGTTCTTATTTAAGGTACTGTTCATTAAACCAGGTTCATACATCTCAGGGCTCCATGTTAATGTTCATTTAATGCAGGGATGTCCAATACGACCAGTTGATCGCAAATGCAATGCCGGTAGATCACACATAAGTTAATAACTGTATGCTGCTCCACGCCTCCACGAGCTTTGGAAAACAAAGCGCCAAATTGGCATTATGGTCTTAGAAACAAGTCTTTTGAGTTGCTGTGCATTTCTTCTCAAGTGTGTTTTTATAAATCTTATGCCTGCCCGCTGCAGCGGAGTCGTCTAACAACTTCCGAAATTTGGATGCACATTCTTGCCTTCATGCAGGAGTTGAGCCACACGCACGGTGTATGTGAGCACGATCGATCGACCGACCGAACGAGAGAGAGAGATGTTTCTGATAATGTTGTCATTTTCTAGTTTATTTCATCAAAACCGCATCTCCGCTATAAGGAGTACTCGGCATGTATTTTAGTTTTTTTTCTAACTCCTCAAAAAGAATGGAGCAATGGTGACAGCCCTAAATTTAACGTAGATATAGTCCTCCTAACACACATTTAAAGTGTTATTAAAAAAATGTAGCAGTGTTTTGTTAAAAAATGTTTTTTAGCAGGTAGGTCTTGTCGGCTTTATCATTTTTTCAATTCAATTCAATTTTATTTATATAGCGCTTTTCACAAGTGTTAATTGTTGCAAAGCAGCTTTACATGAGAAGATGTAGAGGAGAACACAGAAAATCAATAGATAATATAAGAAGTAGAATATAGCGGCTAAGGTTAAACCGTACAAGCGTGCATATTAAGAATGTAACTTATACAGTAAAGTGCTAAGTTAAGCCAAAGTTGGCTGACTCTCCCTGGGACGAAAAAACCCCCTAGAAAAAAACCCAATGGGAAAAACTCCTAGAAGGACAAAAACCCTTGGGAGGAATTAATATATATTTATATATATATATATAGATACGGTAGGGATAGGAGGCGGGTAAGCGGATTAAACTGGTTTAGCCGGTGGTCGGGCATCGGCTGGTCGTCACGTTGAAGGACAGCCAGTAGATCAGTGGTGCGATGACCTTCACAGCAACAGGAACTGGGTCTGTTTGTCTCATTGTCCTCGGGTACGAGGACGAGACAGGGAGACAAAAACAGAGTTCTATTAGCGTAGGGGCCGTTTGCATGTAATGCAAGTGTCATACATTATAGTGGTTTAAGTTAGCTTGGTTCCAGACAGGCTAACTATTGCGGCAATAGCATATTACCCATATGAGGTATGTGAGTGATTTTCTCTAGACAAAAATAACTACTGCGGGAAAAGTACATTTACTGGACATTTTATGTCAATGCTTTGTTAAAGAAGAATGTCTTAAGTTTAGATTTAAATTGATCGGCTGTGTCTGATACTCGAACATTATTTGGTAAATCATTCCAGAGCTTAGGGGCTAAGTAGGAAAAGGATTTACCACCTTTAGACACTTTTGATATTCTAGGGATAATTAAGTGACCAGAATTTTGTGAGCACAGTTTACGTGATGGATTGTATTCTGCTAGTAGTTCTTTAATATACGAGGGCGCTAGGCCTTTTCAGGCTTTGTAGGTGATTAGTAATATTTTAAATTGTATGCGATATTTAACTGGTAGCCAGTGTAAAGATGCCAGAATTGGACTGATGTGGTCATACTTTTTAGATCGAGTAAGCACTCTTGCGGCGGCGTTTTGAACCAGCTGTAGCTTGTTTACCTGATTTGCATTGCATCCCCCGAGTAACGAGTTACAATAGTCTATTCTAGAGGTCATAAAAGCATGGATAAGCTTTTCTGCATCTGATGCAGACAGCATATGGCGTATTTTTGAGATATTTCTAAGATGGAAGAATGCTGTGCGGCAGACGTTGGAGATATGACTATCAAAAGCTAGACTGCTGTCGAACATCACGCCTAAATTCTTAACTGTGGAAGATGGCACAACCGTGCAGCGATCTATGGGCAACTTGTAATCTGACATATTATGTTTGTAGCGATTCGGTTCAATAATAAGTATCTCTGTCTTATTGGAGTTTAGCATAAGAAAGTTATGTGCCATCCAGTCCCTAATATCACTAATGCAGTCTGTTAGCTTAGAAAACTGGTGGGTTTCGCTAGGATGCGACGAGATGTAAAGCTGGGTATCATCCGCATAGCAGTGAAAACTTATGTTATGTTTCCTGATAATGTCTCCTAGAGGTAACATATATAACGAGAATAGGATAGGGCCTGGAACTGATCCCTGAGGTACGCCGTATTTAACGGGGGAGTGATATGACTCTTCCTCATTTACATAAACAAAGTGATATCGATTGGTTAGATACGATCTAAGGCAGGCTAACGCCTGACCACTGATGCCAACATAGTTTTCTAGTCTATTGAGTAAGATTTTGTGATCTATTGTGTCAAAGGCTGCACTAAGGTCTAGTAATATAAGGATTGAGATTTCACCACGATCGGATGTTAATAGGAGGTCATTTGTAACTCTAAGCAGCGCTGTCTCTGTGCTATGGTGGGGCCTGAAACCTGAACTTTTCATATGTATTATTATTCTCTACGAATGTGTGTAGCTGTCTTTCCATTTTTCTAGCTACTTTTTTAAGGGCTGCAGTATGATTTGTTTAATGCCGAGAGAATTTAGAACATCCATAAACGCACGTCCTAATTCATCTTTTGGATTATCCACATGGATGTTAAAATCACCAACGATAAGAGCTTTATCTACAGTGACTGTAAGGTCAGATAGGAAGTCCGCTATTTCTTTAAGAAAATCTGTGTGGTGGCCTGGAGGCCTATATATGGTAGCTAAAATGAACGAAAGCAGTTTGTTGTTACGATCAGTTATTTCCATATTTAGCAGCAGGCACGTGCACATATAGACATCAAAGGGGGCTTGAGCACCTGCCCTTTTTATTCCTGGAGAGAAAGTGCCCTTTTTTTCTGGGGTGCCTTTAAAAAAAATAATAATAATATGATCTTTATTCATATAACAACTGATGCCTGTCTGTTTCTTGTGTTTTTTACTTGTTGCTTATTTAATTTAACATGAATTTATTCAGGAATCATTTAAATGAGATTAAAAACTCTTATATAAAGAAAAATAGCGCTATTTGTGGCACACAAACGGTTAACAGATGAGTCCCGCCTCCAAAATTCACATCGCTAATATGATTGGCTTTACCTTTCCTTAGTTCCGCCTCTCTAACTTACTTCTCTTTATGATTGGTTTGTCTACACTCGTGCTGCATCATTCGGGCTTCAAGCGCCAAAGCTCAGCCTGCCCTGAACGAGACGCGATCATGTGCATGATTATGCAGGCAGCTACCGGTAAGTGTGTGAGGAAGAAAGCATTCTTATATTAACAGTTTTATGCACAAAATATGGGACACGTTGTTACACATAACGATTTAGCGACATTGTTTTCCACGGCAATCCCATATTAACCTGAAGAGTTGCAAACTTGTAACAGTGTAGTGTATGTAGTTTAAACAGACTGCTCAAAAAATAATAAAGCACAAACAATAAAATAATTGCTAACTGCAGTAGTAAGCTTTTTTGTTTGCGTTTTTTGTAATGGATGTTAAATAAGTATAACGTGTTATACTGGAGTGCTGGAGTAGATTGGGAAGAAATCTGATGGGTCAGTATTTTACTTGCCCAGTCTGAATTTTCACTGACATCACAAAAAAGTAAAATATAAAAATACAAATAAAATAGGCCTAATCTATATTTGTTGTTTCTGACATGTGTAACCCTGATAAATATGAAACCTAAGATTAAAGGTGCCATAGGATGTGTTGTCATAATGGGCTCTATTTTAACGATCTGAAACGCAAGTGCGAAGCGCAACGCGCAAGTGAGTTTGTGGGCGGATCTTGGGCGCTGTTGCTATTTTCCCGGCGTGAGAAATAACTCTTGCGCCGGGCGCAAATCAATAAGGGGTTGGTCTGAAGTAGGTTCATTATTCATAGGTGTGGTTTGGGCGTAACGTCAAATAAACCAATCAGAACGCTAGCCAACATTCCCTTTAAACGCAAGGGCGCAAGTTCCATGGCGGGTTGCTATTATTATGACGGATTTACCAGGCGCACGCCAGGAGCGGTTCACAGCCGAGGAGACCGACGTCCTTGTACGGGGGAATCCCACGCTTGCCAGCATAAATCGGGCACGCCGTGTAACGGGAGGTGGATCTGCCTCAGGACTTGACGCCAGCAGAGGACATCGCTGCGTCCACCCTCACAGCTGAAAGGGTTTGGGGGCTTTGAAATCGGACCCAAGAAACGCAAGCAAGGTCCAACCCCAAAGTACTCTTATGCGGCTTTCACATAGGATGCGGTGTGCGCTGCGCTGCGCTATGAAACCCATTCATTTCAATGGCTTGCGCCGCGCGAGGGCGGTTTTTTGTTGCGCCGAGCAAAGCGCGAGCGCAGCGGAGCGCAGCTTGCGCTCACGCCGCGGTCAAAGTTCAAAATAGTTTAACTTTTGCGCTGCGCTCTGTGACGATTACCTGCGCGGCCAATAGAAACGGGGCATCCAAACAAGCAAAATGGACGAAAGCTTATACTCGGGATTCTCAGAGCTTTATAATACAAGTTTATGCTCCTACAGAGACATCGGAAGGAAAGCCTTGTCATGGAAACACGTAGCAATTCAAGTTGGCATGTCAGGTGTGTTTTAAGTCAAGCAGCTTGTTGTAGGTATGCTGAAAGTAACGTGAAATGGAGACGAGCAACATCAGTCTCTGTATTCCTCGTCGACTATTTAACGCAAATATAAACACTGTAGTAATTTATTGAAAACCCCGCCTACTTTGGTCTGGCCATCAGAGCACAAATCGCTTGGCTGCGCCGAGCCCAGCGGCGAGCGCAGCGCACACCGCATCCTATGTGAAAGCCGCATTACAAATCAAGTTCATATACATTAAGGTTTCTTATGAAAACATTTTAACTATTATTTACATAAAATAAACGTAATACAGCCACACAACAATGAAAATATTTTAATCGTTATTTGCATGAGAATAAATAAAAACTATCACCACAATGCTCACCACTATGATTCCCTTTATCTCGTGTATTAATATTTTTAAGTGTAACAATTTATGATTTGCAAAAATAACTGTTGCATCTGTGTAGATTAGATAAGCAAAGTGTATGCGCGTTGTGCACGCTATACATTATGGTCAAGCATGCGCCCTTAAAATAGCATAATGAACCACGCGCAACGCGCCACTGACTTTAGACTAGTTTTTTTTGGTTAGTAGCGCAATTGTTTTTTGAAACTGCAAAATAGCATAAGAGATGGTTTGCGCCGCAACACGCCTCCTTTTTGCGCTGAACCGCCCAGGGAGCGCAAGTTCATTCCCTAGTTTGCTGACGTGCATCTGTGGAGGGAAAAACCCCGCTGTGCGCCGGCGCAAAATACGAATGATACATGCGTCACTGACAAAGTCAATTGCGCTGGGTGCAAGATAGGGCCCAATATGTTAAATTGTTCTTTGACAATTACATAGAAGGTATGTTGCTTTATTAAGTGCAAAAAATATCCAGAAACGTTTTTACATGTCAATTTACAACCCTAGAATTTGTCATTTGAATGAAATGGTCTATTTTTGCCCTATTTGAAAGGGTCATGAATAATAATGTTGAGCTCTGCTCTGAGGCTCATGCCAGAAGCTCACATTAGTAAACAGACCTTATATTTTGAGCCCTTATCAGACAAAAATAAATTTTGAGTAACAACTAACAACTAATCAGCTAAACGCTAGCATATGATATAGCATTTATTGGCATGTAGCGCTAACTCAGCAGTCACAACTTTGTTTTTAGCATTTTAACAAATTTGTAATTAATGTGTAATTTAAAGTTTTCAAAACATGCACATTGTGTAATGGCTTCCTTTAAACCTAGACTACTATTGAGACCATGGTGTCTGTGTGAACTGATTATTTTGTAGACATCTTTTGAAAATTAAACAATTGCGTGAGTTTGAGGAAGATAAAATTAATTAACTTTTTCAATATTTTTTTTAAAAAGGAAGTCAGAATTGCGTTAATATATATACTTTTTGTTAAAAAAAAAGAAAAAAAATATACATAATTATGAGAAGTGCCCTTTATTTCACTTGAGCCCCTGCCCCTCAAAATGTCTGTGCACGTCCCTGTTTAGCAGTATTATTTCAAACGAATTAAATTTTAGGTTGGATTTATGGTTTACTTTGAATATTTTATTGTATATTGTAGCTACACCACCCCCTCTCCCTTTTAGACGAGGAACGTGTTTATAATAATAGTCTTGTGGGGTGGATTCGTTTAAACTGGTGTAATCGTCTCCTTTAAGCCAGGTCTCTGTTAACTCTTTCCCCGCCATTGACGAGATATCTCGTCAATTAAGAGAAAACGCTTCCCCGCCAATGACGAGATTTTCCGTCTTTCCGCAATACCGCTATTATCCACCAGGTGGCGCCCTTCCGCAACTTTTTAAAACCGGAAGTATTGCCCTATGGCAAGCTGCTGCATGTCCGTGTCTGTTTTAAAGATCGCTCTGAATATGATCTCTATGAAAAATCCGTCATAAAAATGGAATTATCTCTGCTTTTTGCTCAAAATATTGTGTTTTTGCAAAAACCTACCCATATTCAAAAGCTGATTGCAAAAGAACCACTAAAGGTAGGATGAAATGTTTTTTTTGTTTGAAAGCAGAGGGTCTGTTCTTTCATTTGGTATATTGTATGTTTATATATTTAAAGAAGAACATTTTCTGGAAGGCATTAAACTTTGGTGAAAATCATGAAAAACGCTGGCGCTGGCTGGCAACTTTTTTTAAAAATGCTGGCGGTGAAAGAGTTAAACAGAGTGCATCTAAGTTTTGGTCAGTAATTATTTCATTGATAATTGGTTCTTTATTGGTAAGCGATCTAATGTTAAGAAGGCCGAATTTTAACATTTCAGTTTCATCTGTTAATGTATTGTGTTCTAATTTTATGTTAATAAGATTTGTATGAGACGAGGTAAACGGTGCTCTGTATTTATTTGTTCGAGGAACAGACACAGTCGAGATGTGTTGGTACTCTGGTAAAAAAGGCTCTATGTGCTGGGATTAGAGCCCGACCGATATGCATTTTTTGGGGCAGATGCCGATACAGATATTAGGGAGTAAAAAAAACACATATAACGATATATCGGCCGATATTCTTTATGTGTATATTGTAGTACAGTACACATATACTACAGTATATTATACTACAGCAGGCTACTGTACATATAATACACTATATACATTAAAATATACTATATATAAATACTTTTTTTGCAATGATCACTCACAAATGTGGTGATCAAACACTTAAAATGACGTGACAAAGATATGTAATAATAGGCAGGTGTGTTTTACAAGTTAACAAAAAACTTTATTATCCAAAATGATTCTGATATAAGTGCACAAAACAGTAAACTTGACTAATTATAAATAACTTTAAAAGACAAACTTAAATGATTGTCAGTTTTGACGAGAATAATGTTGTATTGGGCTTATTTTGAAAATGGAAACTTATAAAGTCATTGTTTATTTGCTTTACAGTAAGTTATGTACTTCACAAATTAATTTGAAACTTACTGTTAAGACGACAATGCTTTACTGACAACATACTGATGTAGGCTTATGTTTAATGTACTGCACAACGTTTTTATGACGCGAACCCACAGTGTTCTGCCGGTACTTTAAACTTTTATAAAACTAAAGCGTCTTCTCTCCGCCTCTTTAATTTAACGAGGGTGTAAAGTTGCGCGAGCTTATTTAATCAATTGCTTTGAAATGAGCATGTTCAGTAACAGCACAAGCAGCTGTACTCCCACAGACTGCGCGGCAGTTAAAGTGCGTCCTTTCTCCGCCTCGCGTCATTTCTTCCGCTTGCGTTTTAAACAACTCGCAAGTGGACAAAAGAGACGGATTAAAAACACCAAATGTAAACCGGAATGTGTCTTTCTCGCCCAGTTATAATCCAATCGACCAAAGCATGTCTTAATACCAGGTGTAAAATGTTGTGAAGAAACCGCGTGACTGCCACCACCTGAATTGAGGGACTGACTGAAGTGAAGGGGGGTTGGCTGGTGTCACTACAGTGAGTGACCTGGGTCACCATTTGCAACCAGTAGGGCGCACTCTGCTGGACAAACAAGTACTTACATCTTTCAAAAGCATTTAATGTCTTCTGTAAGGAACTTCATATCGGCTTCATATCTGCGGCTTATACGCCGATACAGATATATCTGCGACAGGCTCATATCGGCCGATAAAATCGGCAAAACGATAAATCGGTCGGGCTCTAGCTAGGATATATGTGATCTTGACATGTCAAGGCAGCTAACAGACTGATGGGTAAGCCGATCTGTATGTTTCCTGACCTGGGCCCTGGATAGTCAGACAATATCAAAAGTAAGACTATTGGTCAGATTTCTAGAGTAAAGCACTTCCTTCCGGAGACGGATGGAGGCCATCTCTCTTTAGCAGGTCAGGTCTTCCCCGGAAATGCTTCCAATTGTCTATAAACCCTACGTTATGCTGAGGGCACCACTTTGACATCCAGCCATGAAGAGACACTAATCTACTGTAAGTTACATCCCCCCCGTAGGCGGGGAGGGGACCAGAGCAAATTACATTGTCTGACATTGTTTTTGCAGTTTCACACACCTCTTTAATAGTATCTTTGCTGATCTCAGACTGGCGGAGTCTGGTGTCATTCGTGCCGGCATGAATAACAATCTTAGAAAACTTACGTTTAGCATTAGCCAGCACTTTAAGTTTTGATCTAATGTCAGACGCTCTGGCTCCCGGTATACAATCGACTATGGTGGCTGGTGCCTCAATGCCAACGTTCCTGAGTATAGAATCTCCAATAACCAGGGCACCTTTAACAGATGTCTCAGCCGGTGTATTGCTGAGTGGAGAAAATCTGTTTGATATTAAAACAGGAACGTGATTTGGATGCCGAATGTGACTATGCCGCCTGACAGTCACCCAGTTAGTCAGCCGCCTTGACTCTAAAGTCGGAACCGAGCCATGTGTATTACGCTTAACATTAGGCGCACCCGAAACAGTGTTCGTAACATTAACATTAGCGGTCTTACTGTCCTCAACTAGCGTTCGGATGCACGCTTCTAGTTCTGCAACCTTCTCCGTCAGCCTTACTACTTCAATACACTTAGCACATGTAAACCCCTCTATGCTGACGGAAGAAGCTTAACTGTACATGTGGCAAGTAGTGCAGGTAATGACAAGCGGAGTCTTACCGTTTTCATGCTGGGCGATGGCGTCTCTGTTCGCCCGAACGCGGTCCGTGAAGCTGCATCGAGATGGGTTCTCGCTCGTTGCATGCCTCGGTCGTCTCAGGGTGCCTGGAGCCAGGGTGATGTGGGGCACGCTGTACCGCCTGGTGCGAATGCCGGGACACAACTTCTCCACAGTTTCCCGCTCTGGTGAGGAAAGGTCTGAAAAACATACATCGGATGAGTCCGCCATTAGATCAAAAAGGAAGGCAGATTTACAGTAAACAGACAGTGAGCAAGTGCTAACTTCAACCGACTTCGTTTGTTGATGCTAGCAGGCTATATGCTAACACTAGGTGTTTACTAGTGATAGATCGTTTTACTTTTTAATACTGTTCAATAATCGTCATGGTAAAGTATTCCTAAGATAAACTAGTACGTTATATTATATAGATAGGAACGAGATAGTAAGAAAATAGGATTTAGATGATGAACTCGACGGAGCTCCAATGCACGGAGCAGCGTTGCCCCGTTTGTTGACGCTAGCGGGCTATATGCTAATACTGGGTGTTTGCTAATACTGGGTGAAACTAGCGATAAATAGTTTCAGTTATTGATACTGTTGAATAATCGTCACGGTAAGGTATTCCTAAAATGAACTAGTAAGTTATATTATATAGATAGGAACAAGATAGTAGGAAAATAGGATTTAGATGATGAACTCGACGGAGCTCCGACAACAGTGTTGCCACTCTCTTGCGTCTCTCTCTTGCGTCTCTCTCTTGCATCTCTCTCTTGCGTCTCAATCTATTTTAAAAGTAGATTGCCACACAAAAAAGTCTGGACACCCCTGATTTAATGTTTATGCTTAAAAAAGTGCATATAGCTGCTAATTGTATTTGTTGTTTGCTGATTTTCAAAAATTACACGTGTTAAAATGTTTTCAGTGTGTGTAGCAGTTCTTTTTGAACATTTCCATCTCAATTTAATAAAACCATGATAATATTGATAACCGTGATAACTTTGGTCACTATAATCATGATATGAAATTTTCTAACCGTCCCATCCCTACTCCTTATATTCCAGCCGATGTCACCAGATCTCCAAAGCATGAAATTTTGAGTACTGACTGATAATTAAGATTTTTATAAAGTAAAAATAACAATAAATTGAGTATTTCGTAATTGTTAAGGTAAAGAAAAACAAACTAAATAATATAGCTGCAAGCAGCGATGGCGGGCCCTCGCACGTTTGTTTACCGCTACACGGTGCCTCCGAGAAAACGATGCACAGTGGGCATGTGCATCAAGTGGGTATATATCAGTGTACTCTTTCATGTTGCTACTGACCCATTTAGGTACAGTAGGTAAAAGAAACCCCATATTTTAGACAAACGGGGGCGCTAGTCAGTCACTAAATAGACACGCCTTTATCTGACGTTTTTGTCAACACTTAACAGCCGACAAATCAGATGTGTGTGCCAAATTTAAACTTAATCTACGCTGCCAAGAGCCGGAAATATGCCTGAAATAAAAGTAAGTTTGACGCGTTGCCATGGGAACAGCGTTCGATGTGTCAAAAATTCCTTTGCAATTTAACATCTTCAATGTCTCAGCATCATGTTGACCACTTCTGGTGTCAATCGCATGAATCCCATACGAGGAGTATTCAAAAGTTCACAGCATGTAAATGTCAGCCTTAAATATGCTGGAAAATGAAAGCAAAGTTTGACTCGTTGCCATGGGAACAACGTTTGAGATATCAAATATCCCTTCGCAATTTATCATCTACAATGTCTCAGCATCATGTTGACAACTTCTGGAGTCAATCGCATGAAAATCCTAGAAGGAGTATATAAAAGAGCATCGCATGGAACTGTAAGGCTTAAATATGCCTTTAAAATGAAAGTAAAGTTTGACAGGTTGCCATGGGAACAGCGTTCGAGATATAAAAAATCCCTTCGCAATTTATCACCTACAATGTCTTGGCATCATGTTGACCACTTCTTGTGTCAATCGCATGAAAATCCTAGAAGGAGTATTTAAAAGAACATCGCATGGAACTGTCAAAAAAATCCAGCTTTGTGACTGACACACTTCCTGGCGCCTGGTGGTGGCGCTATACCCGGGAGTCACAATAGGCACATCGATGCGATCGGAATCTTCAGACGAACAAACACCCCGCATGGCATCACAATAAGATATTTTTTGCCTTAGATATTAGACACTTCCTGTTTCTCTGATGTCGCCATAAATTTGTCGGCTCGCCATGGCAGAACCGTTCGAGATATCAAAAATCCCTTCGCAATTTAGCAAGTCCAATGTCTCGACATCATGTTCACCACGTTTGGTGTCAATCCCATGAATCCACTAGGAGGAGTATTTAAAAGTTCAACGCATTCATTTTTTAAACAATCCAAAATAGCCGACTTCCTGTTGGGCGGAGCTTAAATCTTAAAGTGCGAAAGTTGTTCGGGTCGATGAGATCTATATGCGTACCAACTCCCGTACATGTGCGTACATTTTTGCCCGATCTGTGCATCAATGTTATTTTTTTGCATTACAGGGGGCGCTACAGAGCTCCCTTGCCACGCCCATATTCCAGCCTTTGCATGAGCCTAGTGGCACGTGACTTTGACATCTGTGCCAAATTTCCGTTGTTTTCGAGCATGTTAAGGCACCCAAAGTGCACGCCAAGAGCTTAAATATGCCTGAAAATGAAAGTAAAGTTTGACGTGTTGCCATGGGAACAGCGTTCGAGATATCAAAAATCCCTTCGCAATTTATCATCTACAATGTCTCTGCATCGTGTTGACCGCTTTTGGTGTCAATCGCATGAAAATCCTAGGAGGAGTATTTAAAAGTTCACCATATGCAACTGTCAAGAAATCCACCTTTTGTGACTGCCACACTTCCTGGTGCCTGTTGGTGGCGCTATACCCGAGACTCAAAATAGGCACATCGATGTGATCGGAATCCTTGGCCGAACATACACACTGCGTTTCATCCCAATAAGACATTTTTTGCTTTAGATATTAGACACTTCCTGTTTCATTGAATTCGCCATAAATTTGTCGCCTCGTCATGGCAACACCGTTTGAGATATCAAAAATCCCTTCGCAATTTAGCAAGTCCAATGTCTCAGCATCATGTTCACCACGTTTGGTGTCAATCGTATGAATTCCCTAGGAGAAGTATTTAAAAGTTCATGACTGACACACTTCCTGGCGCCTGGTGGTGGCGCTATACCCGGGAGTCACAATAGGCACATCGATGCGATCGGAATCTTCAGACAAACAAACACCCCGCATGGCATCACAATAAGACATTTTTTACCTTAGATATTAAACACTTCCTGTTTCTCTGATTTCGCCACAACTTTGTCGCCTCGCCATGGCAGAACCGTTCGAGATATCAAAAATCCCTTCGCAATTTAGCAAGTACAATGTCTCGACATCATGATCACCACATTTGGTGTCATTCGCACGAATCCCCTAGGAGGAGTATTTAAAAGTTCAACGCATGCATTTTTTAAACAGTCCAAAATAGCCGACTTCCTGTTGGGCGGAGCTTAAATGTTAGAGGGCGAAAGTTGTTCGGGTCGATGAGATCTATAAGCGTACGAAGTCTCGTACATGTGCGTACATTTTTGCCCGATCTGTGCATCAATGTTTTTTTTTGCATTACAGGGGGCGCTACAGAGCCCCTGTGCCACGCCCGTGTTCCAGCCTTTGGATTTCTGCAATGACGGACGACTCTGACGTCTGTGCCAATTTTCAAGAGTTTTCGAGTATGTTATGGCCCCCAAAAAGTCCAAAAGTGTTAAAGAGACTAAACACTTAAGAGACACGCCTTTATCTGACCTTTCAGTGCACACTTAACAGCCGACAAATCTGATGTGTGTGCCAAATTTGAAGTCAATCTAAGCACACCAAGAGCCTTTAATATGCCTGAAATAAAAGAAAACTTTGACGCGTTGCCATGGGAACAGCGTTTGAGATATCAAAAATCCCTTCGCAATTTATCATCTACTATGCCTCAGCATCATGTTGACCACTTTGGTGTCAATCGCATGAATATATTAGAAGGAGTATTTAAAGGAACATCGGCGTCAACTGAAAGGCTTAATATGCCTTTAAAATGAAAGTAAACTTTAACGCGTTGCCATGGGAACAGCGTTTGAGATATCAAAAATCCCTTCGCAATTTATCATCTACTATGCCTCAGCATCATGTTGACCACTTTTGGTGTCAATCGCATGAATATATTAGAAGGAGTATTTAAAGGAACATCGGCGTCAACTGAAAGGCTTAAATATGCCTTTAAAATGAAAGAAAACTTTGACGCGTTGCCATGGGAACAGCGTTTGAGATATCAAAAATCCCTTCGCAATTTATCATCTACTATGCTTCAGCATCATGTTGACCACTTTTGGTGTCAATCGCATGAATATATTAGAAGGAGTATTTAAAGGAACATCGGCGTCAACTGAAAGGCTTAAATGTGCCTTTAAAATGAAAGTAAACTTTGACGCGTTGCCATGAAAACAGCGTTTGAGATATCAAAAATCCCTTCGCAATTTATCATCTACAATGTCTCGGCATCATGTTGACCACTTTTGGTGTCAATCGCATGAATATCCTAGAAGGAGTATTTAAAGGAACATTGGCGTCAACTGAAAGGCTTAAAAATGCCTTTAAAATGAAAGTAAACTTTGACGCGTTGCCATGAAAACAGCGTTTGAGATATCAAAAATCCCTTCGCAATTTATCATCTACAATGTCTCTGCATCATGGTGACCACTTTTGGTGTCAATTGCATGATTATTCTAGAAGGAGTATTTAAAGGAACATTGGCGTCAACTGAAAGGCTTAAAAATGCCTTTAAAATGAAAGTAAAGTTTGACGCGTTGCCATGGGAACAGCGTTCGAGATATCAAAAATCCCTTCACAATTTATCATCTACAATGTCTCGGCATCATGTTGACCACTTTTGGTGTCAATCGCATGAATATCCTAGAAGGAGTATTTAAAGGAACATCGGCGTCAACTGAAAGGCTTAAAAATGCCTTTAAAATGAAAGTAAAGTTTGACGCGTTGCCATGGGAACAGCGTTTGAGATATCAAAAATCCCTTCGCAATTTATCATCTACAATCTCTCGGCTTCATGTTCACCACTTTTGGTGTCAATTGCATGATTTTTCTAGAAGGAGTATTTAAAAGAACATAACATGGAACTGTCAAAAAAAATCCAACTTTGTGACTGACACACTTCCTGGCGCCTGGTGGTGGTGCTATACCCGGGAGTCACAATAGGCACATCGATGCGATCGGAATCTTCAGACGAACAAACACCCCGCTTGGCATCACAATAAGATATTTTTTGCCTTAGAAATTAGACACTTCCTGTTTCTCTAAATTCGCCATAAATTCGTCGCCTCGCCATGGCAAAACCGTTCTAGATATCAAAAATCCCTTCGCAATTTAGCAAGTACAATGTCTCGACATCATGATCACCACGTTTGGTGTCAATCCCATGAATCCACTAGGAGGAGTATTTAAAAGTTCAACGAATGCATTTTTTAAACAATCCAAAATAGCCGACTTCCTGTTGGGCGGAGCTTAAATGTTAGAGGGCGAAAGTTGTTCGGGTCGATGAGATCTATATGCGTACCAATTCTCGTACATGTGCGTACATTTTTGCCCGATCTGTGCATCAATGTTTTTTTTTGCATTACAGGGGGCGCTACAGAGCCCCCGTGCCACGCCCGTGTTCCAGCCTTTGGATTTCTGCGATGACGGACGACTCTGACGTCTGTGCCAATTTTCAAGAGTTTTCGAGTATGTTAAGGCACCCAAAAAGTCCAAAAGTGTTAAAAAAAAAAAAAAAATAATAATAAATATAGCTGCAAGCAGCAATGGCGGGCCCTCGCACGTTTTTTTACCGCTACACGAGGCGTCCGAGAAAACGATGCCCGGTGGGCAAGGGCATCAAGTGGGTAAACATAAGTGGGCTATTTAATGTTGTTACTGAGCCATTTGGGGACTGTAGGTAAAAGAAAAACCCCACATTTTAGACAAATGGGGGCGCTAGTGAGCCACTAAAGAGACACGCCTTTGCCTGACCTATTTGTGCACACTAAACAGCCGACAACTCTGATGTGTGTGCCAACGTTTAGGTTAATCTAAGCACGCCAAGAGTCCTAAATATGCCTGAAATAAAAGTAAAGTTTGTGGCGTTGCCATGGGACCAGCGTTCAAGATATCAAAAATCCCTTCACAATTTATCATCTACAATGTCTCGGCATCATGTTGACCACTTTTGGTGTCAATTGCATGATTATTCTAGAAGGAGTATTTAAAAGAACATTGGCGTCAACTGAAAGGCTTAAATATGCCTTTAAAATGAAAGTAAAAAGTTTGACGCGTTGCCATGGGAACAGCGTTCGAGATATCAAAAATCCCTTCGCAATTTATCATCTACAATGTCTCAGCTTTATGTTGACCACTTTTGGTGTCAATCGCATGAATATTCTAGAAGGAGTATTTAAAAGAACATCGGCGTCAACTTAAAGGCTTAAATAAGCCTTTAAAATGAAAGTAAAGTTTGACGCGTTGCCATGGGAACAGCGTTTGAGATATCAAAAATCCCTTCGCAATTTATCATCTACAATGTCTCGGCATCATGTTGACCACTTCTGGTGTCAATCTCATGAATATTCTAGAAGGAGTATTTAAAAGAACATCGGCGTCAACTTAAAGGCTTAAATAAGCCTTTAAAATGAAAGTAAAGTTTGACGCGTTGCCATGGGAACAGCGTTTGAGATATCAAAAATCCCTTCGCAATTTATCATCTACAATGTCTCGGCATCATGTTGACCACTTCTGGCGTCAATCGCATGAATATTCTAGAAGGAGTATTTAAAAGAACATCGGCGTCAACTGTAAAGGCTTAAATATGCCTTTAAAATGAAAGTAAAATCTGACGCGTTGCCATGGGAACAGCGTTTGAGATATCAAAAATCCCTTCGCAATTTATCATCTACAATGTCTCAGCATTATGTTGACCACTTATGGAGTCAATCACATTATTTCCCCAGGAGGAGTATTTAAAAGTTTACCGCATGCAGCTGTAAGGTTTAAATATGCCTTAAAAATGAAAGTAAAGTTTGACAGGTTGCCATGGGAACAGCGTTCGAGATATCAAAAATCCCTTCGCAATTTATCATCTACAATGTCTTGGCATTATGTTGACCACTTTTGGTGTCAATCGCATAAACATTGTAGGAGGAGTATTTAAAAGAACATCGCATGGAACTGTCAAAAAAAATCCACCTTTGTGACTGACAGACTTCCTGGCGCCTGGTGGTGGCGCTATACCCGGGAGTCACAATAGGCACATCGATGCGATCGGAATCTTCAGACGAACAAACACACCGCGTGTCATCACAATAAGAATTTTTTTGCCTTTGATATTAGACACTTCCTGTTTCTCTGATGTCGCCATAAATTTGTCGCCTCGCCATGGCAGAACCGTTCGAGATATCAAAAATCCCTTCGCAATTTAGCAAGTCCAATGTCTCGACATCATGTTCACCACGTTTGGTGTCAATCCCATGAATCCCCTGGGAGGAGTATATAAAAGTTCACTGCATGCATTTTTTAAACAATCCAAAATAGCCGACTTCCTGTTGGGCGGAGCTTAAATGTTAGAGGGCGAAAGTTGTTCGGGTCGATGAGATCTATAAGCGTACCAATTCTCGTACATGTGCGTGAATTTTTGCCCGATCTGTGCATCAATGTTTTTTTTTGCATTACAGGGGGCGCTACAGAGCCCCCGTGCCACGCCCGTGTTCCAGCCTTTGGATTTCTGCGATGACGGACGACTCTGACGTCTGTGCCAATTTTCAAGAGTTTTCGAGTATGTTAAGGCCCCCAAAAAGTCCAAAAGTGTTAAAAAAAATAAAAAAAAATAAAATAAAAAAAAAAAAAAAATAATAAATTCTAACAAAACCAATAGGGCTTCGCACCTTTCGGTGCAGGCCATTCTGGCCTGCTCCTCGGTGCTCGAGCCCTAATAAATATAGCTGCAAGCAGCAATGGCGGGCCCTCGCACGTTTTTTTACCGCTACACGGTGCGTCCGAGAAAACGATGCACGGTGGGCAAGGGCATCAAGTGGGTAAATATTAGTGGGCTATTTAACGTTGTTACTGAGACATTTGGGGACTGTAGGTAAAAGAAACCCCATATTTTAGACAAACGGAGGCGCTAGTGAGCCACTTAAGAAACACGCCTATTTCTGACCTGTTTGTGCACACTTAACAGCCTACAACTCTGATGTGTGTGCCGACTTTTAGGTTAATCTAAGCACGCCAAGAGCCCTAAATATGCCTGAAATAAAAGTAAAGTTTGGGGCGTTGCCATGGGAACAGCGTTCGAGATATCAAAAATCCCTTCGCAATTTATCATCTACAATGTCTCGGCATCATGTACACCACTTCTGGAGTCAATCGCATGAATATTCTAGAAGGAGTATTTAAAAGAACATCGGCGTCAACTGAAAGGCTTAAATATGCCTTTAAAATGAAAGTAAAGTTTGACGCGTTGCCATGGGAACAGCTTTCGAGATATCAAAAATCCCTTCACAATTTATCATCTACAATGTCTCGGCATCATGTACACCACTTTTGGAGTCAATCGCATGAATATTCTAGAAGGAGTATTTAAAAGAACATTGGCGTCAACTGAAAGGCTTAAATATGCCTTTAAAATGAAAGTAAAGTTTGACGCGTTGCCATGGGAACAGCGTTCGAGCTATCAAAAATCCCTTCGCAATTTATCATCTACAATGTCTCGGCATCATGTACACCACTTTTGGAGTCAATCGCATGAATATTCTAGAAGGAGTATTTAAAAGAACATCGGTGTCAACTGAAAGGCTTAAATATGCCTTTAAAATGAAAGTAAAGTTTGACCCGTTGCCATGGGAACAGCGTTCGAGCTATCAAAAATCCCTTCGCAATTTATCATCTACAATGTCTCGGCATCATGTACACCACTTTTGGAGTCAATCGCATGAATATTCTAGAAGGAGTATTTAAAAGAACATCGGCGTCAACTGAAAGGCTTAAATATGCCTTTAAAATGAAAGTAAAGTTTGACGCGTTGCCATGGGAACAGCGTCTGAGATATCAAAAATCCCTTCGCAATTTATCATCTACAATATCTCGGCATCATGTTGACCACTTCTGGGGTGAATCACATTATTTCCCTAGAAGGAGTATATAAAAGAACATCGCATGCAACTGTCAGGTTTAAATAAGCCTTTAAAATGAAAGTAAAATTTGACGCGTTGCCATAGAAACAACGTTCGAGATATCAAAAATCCCTTCGCAATTTATCATCTACAATGTTTCGGCATCATGTACACCACTTCTGGAGTCAATCGCATGAATATTCTAGAAGGAGTATTTAAAAGCACATCGGCGTCAACTGAAAGGCTTAAATATGCCTTAAAAATGAAAGTAAAGTTTGACGCGTTGCCATGGGAACAGCGTTCGAGATATCAAAAATCCCTTCGCAATTTATCATCTACAATGTCTCTGCATCATGTTGACCACTTCTGGGGTGAATCACATTATTTCCCTAGAAGGAGTATATAAAAGAACATCGCATGCAACTGTCAGGTTTAAATAAGCCTTTAAAATGAAAGTAAAATTTGACGCGTTGCCATAGAAACAACGTTCGAGATATCAAAAATCCCTTCGCAATTTATCATCTACAATGTCTCGGCATCATGTTGACCACTTCTGGGGTGAATCACATTATTTCCCTAGAAGGAGTATATAAAAGAACATCGCATGCAACTGTCAGGTTTAAATAAGCCTTTAAAATGAAAGTAAAATTTGACGCGTTGCCATAGAAACAACGTTCGAGATATCAAAAATCCCTTCGCAATTTATCATCTACAATGTCTCGGCATCATGTTGACCACTTTTGGTGTCAATCGCATGAAAATCATAGAAGGAGTATTTAAAAGAACATCGCATGGAACTGTAAGGCTTAAATATGCCTTTAAAATGAAAGTAAAGTTTGACAGGTTGCCATGGGAACAGCGTTCAAGATATCAAAAATCCCTTCGCAATTTATCATCTACAATGTCTCGGCATCATGTTGACCACTTCTTGTGTCAATCGCATGAAAATCCTAGAAGGAGTATTTAAAAGAACATCGCATGGAACTGTCAAAAAAATCCAGCTTTGTGACTGACACACTTCCTGGCGCCTGGTGGTGGCGCTATACCCGGGAGTCACAATGGACACATCGATGCGATCGGAATCTTCAGACGAACAAAAACCCTGCATGGCATCACAATAAGATATTTTTTGCCTTAGATATTAGACACTTCCTGTTTCTCTGAATTCGCCATAAATTCGTCGCCTCGCCATGGCAGAACCGTTCGAGATATCAAAAATCCCTTCGCAATTTAGCAAGTACAATATCTCAGCATCATGTTTACCACGTTTGGTGTCAATCGCATGCATCCTCTAGGAGGAGTATTTAAAAGTTCAATGCATGCATTTTTTAAACAATCCAAAATAGCCGACTTCCTGTTGGGCGGAGCTTAAATGTTAGAGGGTGAAAGTTGTTCGGGTCGATGAGATCTATATGCGTACCAAGTCTCTTACATGTGCGTAAATTTTTGCCCGATCTGTGCCCCAATGTTTGTTTTTGCATTACAGGGGGCGCTACAGAGCTCCCTTACCACGCCCGAATTCCAGCCTTTGCCGGGTCCTAATGGCCGACGACTCTGACATCTCTGCCAATTTTCAAGAGTTTTTGAGTATGTTAAGGCCCCCAAATTGCCCTGAAACGTAAAAAAAAAAAAAAAAAAAAAAAATAATAAATCCGAGCAAAAACAATAGGGCTTCGCACCTTTCGGTGCAGGCCATTCTGGCCTGCTCCTCGGTGCTCGAGCCCTAATAATAATTAAAACTGCAAGCAGTGATGGAAGGGCCCTCGCACGCATGTGCACCGCCACTCTATGGCCTTAGTAAAGCAATGAACCAGGGGGATTGAAATTTCAGTGGGTAAATATAGGCGGATATTCAAAGGAACTTTGAAGTGCCACACCTCCTTTGTGCAGCAGGTGGCGCTATGATTGTAATTGATTGTTGTAACATTGATGTGTTGAGGCCAGGACCCTTGTCAAACGTATGATGTCTGTGACAGGTCGGACATTGCATGCCTGAGTTACAACAGCTTTCTCATGGAGAAACATCACTCTTTGCGAGGCCGCCACGGACACGCCCTTCAACGAAAAGTCAAGATCTTCGCAATTTATCATCGCAAAGGGCTTAAGATCAGTCTCACCTGATATGATAATGATTTGATTAAATCTCTGAGAACAGTGAATCACAGCGTAAAACAAGGCATTTCCTGCTACCTCTAGGTGGCGCTAGGACTGAAGCTGAATATTGGCATTAAAATGTGTTCAGGCCAAGACTCTTATCAAACATGTGAAGTGTGGGGCAGATTGGACATTGTATGCCTTAGTTATAACAACTTCTTGTTTCATGGCGAAAACGCTGAACTTTGTCAGGCCGCCACGGACACACCTTCCAACGAAAAGTCAAAAGCTCCGCAATTTAACATCGCAAAGGCCTTTAGATGAGATTGACCAAATATGATGACGATCTGACAAAATCTCTAGGAGGAGTTCGTTAAAGTACGAAGCCTGGAAATGACAAAATTTGCACAGAAATCACAGCAAAAATTAAAAATGGCTGACTTCCTGTGAGGTTTAGAGCTTCGCTCCAAGAGACTTTTTTGTAGGTCTTGGGGTGATATATGACCATACCAAATTTCGTATCTGTAGGATTTTCGTAGCGGCGGGGCTGTTCTCTTGAAATTTTGCAGGTGGCGCTATCGAGCCATTTCTGCACGCCCACTTCTGGTGCCTATGCCACATGTAAATTTTTGCCACTTCTGACGTGTGTGCAACGTTTTATGACTTTTTGAGCTTGTTTAGCCTGTCATAATGCGATTCATTTAGCGATACTTTGCCAGGCCGCCACGGACACGCCCTTTAATAAAAAGTCAAGGTCGTTGCTTTTTATCATCACACAAGGTCTTGAGATTACACTGGTGAAATATGATGTTGATATGGTTAAATACCTAAGAGCAGTAAGTCACAGCGTCAAACATGGTATTTCCTGCTGCCTCTAGGTGGCGCTATGAGTGTTACTGAATTATGCCATGTTGATGTGTTCAGGCCTGGACCCTTATCAAACGTGTGAAGTCAGGGGCAGATCGGACAATGTATGCCTGAATTACATCAGCTTCCTGTTTCATGGCGAAACATTACATTTTGCCAGGCCGCCACGGACACGCCCTCCAATGAAAAGTCAAAAGCTCCGCAATTTAGCATCGCAAAGGCCTTTAGATGATACTGACCAAATATGATGATGATCGGATTAAATCTCTAGGAGGAGTTCGTTAAAGTACGACGCTTGGAAATGTCAAAAAATTACAGAGAAAATTCAAAATGGCTGACTTCCTGTGGGGTTTAGAGGTTAGCTCCAAGAGACTTTTTTGTAGGTCTTGGAGTAATAGATGATCCTACCAAATTTCGTATCTGTAAGTTTTTCGTAGTGGGGGGGCTGTTCTCTTGAAATTTTGCAGGTGGCGCTATCGAGCCATTTTTACACGCCCACTTCTGACGCCTATACTACATGTAAATTTTCGCCACTTCTGACGCGTGTGCAAATTTTCATGAGTTTTCGGGTATGTTTAGGCCCTCAAAAATGCGATCCATTTCGGAGAAGAAGAAGAAGAAGAAGAAGAAGAAGAAGAAGAAGAAGAAGAAGAATAAACGGAGCAAAAACAATAGGGTCCTCACACCCTGGTGTGCTCGGGCCCTAAATATAGCTGCAAGCAGCAATGGCGGGCCCTCGCACGTTTTTTTACCGCTACACGATGCGTCCGAGAAAACGATGCACGGTGGGCAAGGGCATCAATTGGGTAAACATCAGTGGGCTATTTAATGTTGTTACTGAGCCATTTGGGGACTGTAGGTAAAAGAAAAACCTCACATTTTAGACAAACGGGGGCGCTAGTGAGCCACTAAAGAGACACGCCTTTGTCTGACCTATTTGTCCACTCTGAACAGCCGACAACTCTGATGTGTGTGCCAACGTTTAGGTTAATCTAAGCATGCCAAGAGTCCTAAATATGCCTGAAATAAAAGTAAAGTTTGGGGCGTTGCCATGGGAACAGCGTTCGAGATATAAAAAATCCCTTCACAATTTATCATCTACAATGTCTCGGCATCATGTTGACCACTTCTGGTGTCAATCTCATGAATATTCTAGAAGGAGTATTTAAAAGAACATCGGCGTCAACTTAAAGGCTTAAATAAGCCTTTAAAATGAAAGTAAAGTTTGATGCGTTGCCATGGGAACAGCGTTCGAGATATCAAAAATCCCTTCGCAATTTATCATCTACTATGTCTCGGCATCATGATGACCACTTCTGGTGTCAATCTCATGAATATTCTAGAAGGAGTATTTAAAAGAAAATCGGATGGAACTGTCAAAAAAATCCACCTTTGTGACTGACAGACTTCCTGGCGCCTGGTGGTGGCGCTATACCCGAGACTCACAATAGGCACATCGTTGCGATCGGAATCTTCAGGCGAACAAACACCCCGCTTGGCATCACAATAAGAATTTTTTTGCCTTAGATATTAGACACTTCCTGTTTCTCTGATTTCGCCACAAATTTGTCGCCTCGCCATGGCAGAACCGTTCGAGATATCAAAAATCCCTTCGCAATTTAGCAAGTCCAATGTCTCGACATCATGTTCACCACGTTTGGTGTCAATCCCATGAATCCACTAGGAGGAGTATTTAAAAGTTCAACACATTCATTTTTTAAACAATCCAAAATAGCCGACTTCCTGTTGGGCGGAGCTAAAATGTTTGAGTGCGAAAGTTGTTCGGGTCGATGAGATCTATATGCATACCAACTCCCGTACATGTGCGTACATTTTTGCCCGATCTGTGCATCAATGTTATTTTTTTGCATTACAGGGGGCGCTACAGAGCTCCCTTGCCACGCCCATATTCCAGCCTTTGCATGAGCCTAGTGGCACGTGACTTTGACATCTGTGCCAAATTTCCGTTGTTTTCGAGCATGTTAAGGCAGCCAAAGCGCACGCCAAGAGCTTAAATATGCCTGAAAATGAAAGTAAAGTTTGACGTGTTGCCATGGGAACAGCGTTCGAGATATCAAAAATCCCTTCGCAATTTATCATCTACAATGTCTCAGCATCGTGTTGACCGCTTTTGGTGTCAATCGCATGAAAATCCTAGGAGGAGTATTTAAAAGTTCACCATATGCAACTGTCAAGAAATCCACCTTTTGTGACTGCCACACTTCCTGGTGCCTGTTGGTGGCGCTATACCCGAGACTCAAAATAGGCACATCGATGCGATCGGAATCCTTGGCCGAACATACACACTGCGTTTCATCCCAATAAGACATTTTTTGCTTTAGATATTAGACACTTCCTGTTTCATTGAATTCGCCATAAGTTTGTCGCCTCGTCATGGCAACACCGTTTGAGATATCAAAAATCCCTTCACAATTTAGCAAGTCCAATGTCTCAGCATCATGTTCACCACGTTTGGTGTCAATCGTATGAATTCCCTAGGAGAAGTATTTAAAAGTTCATGACTGACACACTTCCTGGCGCCTGGTGGTGGCGCTATACCCGGGAGTCACAATAGGCACATCGATGCGATCGGAATCTTCAGACGAACAAACACCCCGCATGGCGTCACAATTAGACATTTTTTACCTTAGATATTAAACACTTCCTGTTTCTCTGATTTCGCCACAACTTTGTCACCTCGCCATGGCAGAACCGTTCGAGATATCAAAAATCCCTTCGCAATTTAGCAAGTACAATGTCTCGACATCATGATCACCACATTTGGTGTCATTCGCACGAATCCCCTAGGAGGAGTATTTAAAAGTTCAACGCATGCATTTTTTAAACAGTCCAAAATAGCCGACTTCCTGTTGGGCGGAGCTTAAATGTTAGAGGGCGAAAGTTGTTCGGGTCGATGAGATCTATATGCGTACCAACTCCCGTACATGTGCGTACATTTTTGCCCGATCTGTGCATCAATGTTTTTTTTGCATTACAGGGGGCGCTACAGAGCCCCCGTGCCACGCCCGTGTTCCAGCCTTTGGATTTCTGCGATGACGGACGACTCTGACATCTGTGCCAAATTTCAAGAGTTTTCGAGTATGTTAAGGCCCCCAAAAAGTCCAAAAGTGTTAAAAAAAAAAAATAAAAAAAAATAAATAAAAATAAATATAGCTGCAAGCAGCAATGGCGGGCCCTCGCACGTTTTTTTACCGCTACACGGTGCGTCCGAGAAAACGATGCACGGTGGGCAAGGGCATCAAGTGGGTAAATATCATTGGGCTATTTCATGTTGTTACTGACCCATTTGGGGACTGTAGGTAAAAGAAACCCCACATTTTAAACAAACGGGGGCACTAGTGAGCCACTTAAGAGACACGCCTATGTCTGACCTTTTTGTGCACACTTAACAGCCGACAACTCTGATGTGTGTGCCAACTTTTAGGTTAATCTAAGCACGTCAAGAGCCTTAAATATGCCAGAAATTAAATTAAAGTTTGCGGTATTGCCATGGGAACAGCGTTTGAGATATCAAAAATCCCTTTCGCAATTTATCAGTTACAATGTCTCAGCATCATGTTGACCACTTCTGGTGTTAACCGCATGAATATCCTAGAAGGAGTATTTAAAGGAACATCGGCGTCAACTGAGAGGCTTAAATATGCCTTTAAAATGAAAGTAAACTTTGACGCATTGCCATGGGAACAGCATTTGAGATATCAAAAATCCCTTCACAATTGATCAGTTACAATGTCTCAGCATCATGTTGATCACTTCTGGTGTTAACCGCATGAATATCCTAGAAGGAGTATTTAAAGGAACATCGGCGTCAACTGAGAGGCTTAAATATGCCTTTAAAATGAAAGTAAACTTTGACGCATTGCCATGGGAACAGCGTTTGAGATATCAAAAATCCCTTCGCAATTTATCATCTACAATGTCTCGGCATCATGTTGACCACTTTTGGTGTCAATTGCATGATTATTCTAGAAGGAGTATTTAAAAGAACATCGCATGGAACTGTAAGGCTTAAATATGCCTTTAAAATGAAAGTAAAGTTTGACAGGTTGCCATGGGAACAGCGTTCGAGATATCAAAAATCCCTTCGCAATTTATCATCTACAATGTCTCAGCATCATGTTGACCACTTCTTGTGTCAATCGCATGAAAATCCTAGAAGGAGTATTTAAAAGAACATCGCATGGAACTGTCAAAAAAATCCAGCTTTGTGACTGACACACTTCCTGGCGCCTGGTGGTGGCGCTATACCCGGGAGTCACAATAGGCAAATCGATGCGATCGGAATCTTCAGACGAATAAACACCCCGCATGGCATCACAATAAGATATTTTTTGCCTTAGATATTAGACACTTCCTGTTTCTCTGATTTCGCCATAAATTTGTCGGCTCGCCATGGCAGAACCGTTCGAGATATCAAAAATCCCTTCGCAATTTAGCAAGTCCAATGTCTCGACATCATGTTCACCACGTTTGGTGTCAATCGCATGCATCCTCTAGGAGGAGTATTCAAAAGTTCACCGCATGCATTTTTTAAACAATCCAAAATAGCCGACTTCCTGTTGGGCGGAGCTTAAATGTTAGAGGGCGAAAGTTGTTCGGGTCGATGAGATCTATAAGCGTACCAAGTCTCGTACATGTGCGTACATTTTTGCCCGATCTGTGCATCAATGTTTTTTTTTGCATTACAGGGGGCGCTACAGAGCCCCTGTGCCACGCCCATGTTCCAGCCTTTGGATTTCTGCGATGACGGACGACTCTGACGTCTGTGCCAATTTTCAAGAGTTTTCGAGTATGTTAAGGCCCCCAAAAAGTCCAAAAGTGTTAAAAAAAATAAAAAAAAAAATAAAAAAAAAAATAATAAAAATAATAAATCCGAGCAAAAACAATAGGGCTTCGCACCTACGGTGCAGGCCATTCTGGCCTGCTCCTCGGTGCTCGAGCCCTAATAATCCGAGCAAAAACAATAGGGCTTCGCACCTACGGTGCAGGCCATTCTGGCCTGCTCCTCGGTGCTCGGGCCCTAAATATAGCTGCAAGCAGCGATGGCGGGCCCTCGCACGTTTGTTTACCGCTACACGGTGCCTCCGAGAAAACGATGCACGGTGGGCATGTGCATCAAGTGGGTATATATCAGTGTACTCTTTCATGTTGCTACTGACCCATTTAGGTACAGTAGGTAAAAGAAACCCCATATTTTAGACAAACGGGGGCGCTAGTCAGTCACTAAATAGACACGCCTTTATCTGACGTTTTTGTCAAAACTTAACAGCCGACAAATCAGATGTGTGTGCCAAATTTAAACTTAATCTACGCTGCCAAGAGCCTGAAATATGCCTGAAATAAAAGTAAGTTTGACGCGTTGCCATGGGAACAGCGTTCGATGTGTCAAAAATTCCTTTGCAATTTAACATCTTCAATGTCTCAGCATCATGTTGACCACTTCTGGTGTCAATCGCATGAATCCCATACGAGGAGTATTCAAAAGTTCACAGCATGTAAATGTCAGCCTTAAGTATGCTGGAAAATGAAAGCAAAGTTTGACTCGTTGCCATGGGAACAACGTTTGAGATATCAAATATCCCTTCGCAATTTATCATCTACAATGTCTCAGCATCATGTTGACAACTTCTGGAGTCAATCGCATGAAAATCCTAGAAGGAGTATATAAAAGAGCATCGCATGGAACTGTAAGGCTTAAATATGCCTTTAAAATGAAAGTAAAGTTTGACAGGTTGCCATGGAAACAGCGTTCGAGATATCAAAAATCCCTTCGCAATTTATCACCTACAATGTCTTGGCATCATGTTGACCACTTCTTGTGTCAATCGCATGAAAATCCTAGAAGGAGTATTTAAAAGAACATCGCATGGAACTGTCAAAAAAATCCAGCTTTGTGACTGACACACTTCCTGGCGCCTGGTGGTGGCGCTATACCCGGGAGTCACAATAGGCACATCGATGCGATCGGAATCTTCAGACGAACAAACACCCCGCATGGCATCACAATAAGATATTTTTTGCCTTAGATATTAGACACTTCCTGTTTCTCTGATGTCGCCATAAATTTGTCGGCTCGCCATGGCAGAACCGTTCGAGATATCAAAAATCCCTTCGCAATTTAGCAAGTCCAATGTCTCGACATCATGTTCACCACGTTTGGTGTCAATCCCATGAATCCACTAGGAGGAGTATTTAAAAGTTCAACGCATTCATTTTTTAAACAATCCAAAATAGCCGACTTCCTGTTGGGCGGAGCTTAAATCTTAAAGTGCGAAAGTTGTTCGGGTCGATGAGATCTATATGCGTACCAACTCCCGTACATGTGCGTACATTTTTGCCCGATCTGTGCATCAATGTTATTTTTTTGCATTACAGGGGGCGCTACAGAGCTCCCTTGCCACGCCCATATTCCAGCCTTTGCATGAGCCTAGTGGCACGTGACTTTGACATCTGTGCCAAATTTCCGTTGTTTTCGAGCATGTTAAGGCACCCAAAGTGCACGCCAAGAGCTTAAATATGCCTGAAAATGAAAGTAAAGTTTGACGTGTTGCCATGGGAACAGCGTTCGAGATATCAAAAATCCCTTCGCAATTTATCATCTACAATGTCTCTGCATCGTGTTGACAGCTTTTGGTGTGAATCGCATGAAAATCCTAGGAGGAGTATTTAAAAGTTCACCATATGCAACTGTCAAGAAATCCACCTTTTGTGACTGCCACACTTCCTGGTGCCTGTTGGTGGCGCTATACCCGAGACTCAAAATAGGCACATCGATGCGATCGGAATCCTTGGCCGAACATACACACTGCGTTTCATCCCAATAAGACATTTTTTGCTTTAGATATTAGACACTTCCTGTTTCATTGAATTCGCCATAAATTTGTCGCCTCGTCATGGCAACACCGTTTGAGATATCAAAAATCCCTTCGCAATTTAGCAAGTCCAATGTCTCAGCATCATGTTCACCACGTTTGGTGTCAATCGTATGAATTCCCTAGGAGAAGTATTTAAAAGTTCATGACTGACACACTTCCTGGCGCCTGGTGGTGGCGCTATACCCGGGAGTCACAATAGGCACATCGATGCGATCGGAATCTTCAGACGAACAAACACCCCGCATGGCATCACAATAAGACATTTTTTACCTTAGATATTAAACACTTCCTGTTTCTCTGATTTCGCCACAACTTTGTCGCCTCGCCATGGCAGAACCGTTCGAGATATCAAAAATCCCTTCGCAATTTAGCAAGTACAATGTCTCGACATCATGATCACCACATTTGGTGTCATTCGCACGAATCCCCTAGGAGGAGTATTTAAAAGTTCAACGCATGCATTTTTTAAACAGTCCAAAATAGCCGACTTCCTGTTGGGCGGAGCTTAAATGTTAGAGGGCGAAAGTTGTTCGGGTCGATGAGATCTATAAGCGTACCAAGTCTCGTACATGTGCGTACATTTTTGCCCGATCTGTGCATCAATGTTTTTTTTTGCATTACAGGGGGCGCTACAGAGCCCCTGTGCCACGCCCGTGTTCCAGCCTTTGGATTTCTGCGATGACGGACGACTCTGACGTCTGTGCCAATTTTCAAGAGTTTTCCAGTATGTTAAGGCCCCCAAAAAGTCCAAAAGTGTTAAAAAAAAAAAAAAAAAAAAATAAAATAAAATAAATTCTAACAAAACCAATAGGGCTTCGCACCATTCGGTGCAGGCCATTCTGGCCTGCTCCTCGGTGCTCGAGCCCTAAATATAGCTGCAAGCAGCAATGGCGGGCCCTCGCACGTTTTTTTACCGCTACACGATGCGTCCGAGAAAACGATGCACGGCGGGCAAGGGCATCAAGTGGGTAAACATCAGTGGGCTATTTAATGTTGTTACTGAGCCATTTGGGGACTGTAGGTAAAAGAAAAACCCCACATTTTAGACAAACGGGGGCGCTAGTGAGCCACTAAAGAGACACGCCTTTGTCTGACCTATTTGTCCACTCTGAACAGCCGACAACTCTGATGTTTGTGCCGACTTTTAGGTTAATCTAAGCACGCCAAGAGTCCTAAATATGCCTGAAATAAATATAAAGTTTGGGGCGTTGCCATGGGAACAGCGTTCGAGATATCAAAAATCCCTTCACAATTTATCATCTACTATGTCTCGGCATCATGTTGACCGCTTTTGGTGTCAATCTCATTAATATTCTAGAAGGAGTATTTAAAAGAATATCGGCGTCAACTGAAAGGCTTAAATAAGCCTTTAAAATGAAAGTAAAGTTTGACGCGTTGCCATGGGAACAGCGTTCGATGTGTCAAAAATTCCTTTGCAATTTAACATCTTCAATGTCTCAGCATCATGTTGACAACTTCTGGAGTCAATTGCATGAAAATCCTAGAAGGAGTATTTAAAGGAACATCGGCGTCAACTGAAAGGCTTAAATATGCCTTTAAAATGAAAGTAAAGTTTGACAGGTTGCCATGGGAACAGCGTTCGAGATATCAAAAATCCCTTCGCAATTTATCATCTACAATGTCTCTGCATCATGTTGACCACTTCTTGTGTCAATCGCATGAAAATCCTAGAAGGAGTATTTAAAAGAACATTGCATGGAACTGTCAAAAAAATCCAGCTTTGTGACTGACACACTTCCTGGCGCCTGGTGGTGGCGCTATACCCGGGAGTCACAATAGGCACATCGATGCGATCGGAATCTTCAGACGAACAAACACCCCGCATGGCATCACAATAAGATATTTTTTGCCTTAGATATTAGACACTTCCTGTTTCTCTGATTTCGCCATAAATTTGTCAGCTCGCCTTGGCAGAACCGTTCGAGATATCAAAAATCCCTTCGCAATTTATCATCTACTATGTCTCGGCATTATGTTGACCACTTTTGGTGTCAATTGCATGATTATTCTAGAAGGAGTATTTAAAAGAACATCGGCATCAACTGAAAGGCTTAAATATGCCTTTAATATGAAAGTAAAGTTTGACGCATTGCCATGGGAACAGCGTTTGAGATATCAAAAATCCCTTCACAATTTATCATCTACAATGTCTCAGCATCATGTTGACAACTTCTGGAGTCAATTGCATGAAAATCCTAGAAGGAGTATTTAAAAGAGCATCGCATGGAACTGTAAGGCTTAAATATGCCTTTAAAATGAAAGTAAAGTTTGACAGGTTGCCATGGGAACAGCGTTCGAGATATCAAAAATCCCTTCGCAATTTATCATCTACAATGTCTCTGCATCATGTTGACCACTTCTTGTGTCAATCGCATGAAAATCCTAGAAGGAGTATTTAAAAGAACATTGCATGGAACTGTCAAAAAAATCCAGCTTTGTGACTGACACACTTCCTGGCGCCTGGTGGTGGCGCTATACCCGGGAGTCACAATAGGCACATTGATGCGATCGGAATCTTCAGACGAACAAACACCCCGCATGGCATCACAATAAGATATTTTTTGCCTTAGATATTAGACACTTCCTGTTTCTCTGATTTCGCCATAAATTTGTCAGCTCGCCTTGGCAGAACCGTTCGAGATATCAAAAATCCCTTCGCAATTTATCATCTACTATGTCTCGGCATTATGTTGACCACTTTTGGTGTCAATTGCATGATTATTCTAGAAGGAGTATTTAAAAGAACATCGGCATCAACTGAAAGGCTTAAATATGCCTTTAAAATGAAAGTAAAGTTTGACGCATTGCCATGGGAACAGCGTTTGAGATATCAAAAATCCCTTCACAATTCATCATCTACAATGTCTCAGCATTATGTTGACCACTTCTGGAGTCAATCACATTATTTCCTCAGGAGGAGTATTTAAAAGTTTACCACACGCAGATGTAAGGTTTAAATATGCCTTCAAAATGAAAGTAAAGTTTGACAGGTTGCCATGGGAACAGCGTTTGAGATATCAAAAATCCCTTCGCAATTTATCATCTACAATGTCTTGGCATCATGTTGACCAATTCTCGTGTCAATCGCATGAAAATCCTAGGAGGAGTATTTAAAAGAACATCGCATGGAACTGTCAAAAAAATCCAGCTTTATGACTGACACACTTCCTGGCGCCTGGTGGTGGCGCTATACCCGGGAGTCACAATAGGCACATCGATGCGATCGGAATCTTCAGACGAACAAACACCCCGCGTGTCATCACAATAAGACATTTTTTGCCTTAGATATTAGACACTTCCTGTTTCTCTGAATTCGCCATAAATTTGTCGCCTCGCCATGGCAACACCGTTCGAGATATCAAAAATCCCTTCGCAATTTAGCAAGTCCAATGTCTCGACATCATGTTCACCACGTTTGGTGTCAATCGCATGCATCCTCTAGGAGGAGTATTTAAAAGTTCAATGCATGCATTTTTTAAACAATCCAAAATAGCCGACTTCCTGTTGGGCGGAGCTTAAATGTTAGAGGGCGAAAGTTGTTCGGGTCGATGAGATCTATATGCGTACCAACTCTCGTACATGTGCATAAATTTTTGCCCGATCTGTGACCCAATTTTTGTTTTTGCATTACAGGGGGCGCTACAGAGCTCCCTTACCACGCCCGAATTACAGCCTTTACCGGGTCCTAATGGCCGACGACTCTGACATCTCTGCCAATTTTCAAGAGTTTTTGAGTATGTTAAGGCCCCCAAATTGCCCTGAAACGTAAAAAAAAAAAAAAAATAAATAAATAAATAAATCCGAGCAAAAACAATAGGGCTTCGCACCTTTCGGTGCAGGCCATTCTGGCCTGCTCCTCGGTGCTCGAGCCCTAATAAAAAATATAGCTGCAAGCAGCAATGGCGGGCCCTCGCACGTTTTTTTTACCGCTACACGGTGCGTCCGAGAAAACGATGCACGGTGGGCAAGGGCATCAAGTGGGTAAATATCAGTGGGCTATTTAATGTTATCACTGAGCCATTTGGGCACTGTAGCCAAAAGAAACCCCACATTTTAGACAAACGGGGGCACTAGTGAGCCACTTAAGAGACAAGCCTATGTCTGCCATTTTTGTGCACACTTAACAGCCGACAACTCTGATGTGTGTGCCTACTTTAAGGTTAATCTAAGAACGTCAAGAGCCTTAAATATGCTTGAAATAAAAGTAAAGTTTGCAGCGTTGCCATGGGAACAGCGTTCGAGATATAAAAAATCCCTTCGCAATTTATCATCTACAATGTCTTGGCATCATGTTGACCACTTTTGGTGTCAATCGCTTGAAAATCCTAGGAGGAGTATTTAAAAGAACATCGCATGGAACTGTCAAAAAAATCCAGCTTTGTGACTGACACACTTCCTGGCGCCTGGTGGTGGCGCTATACCCGGGAGTCACAATAGGCACATCGATGCGATCGGAATCTTCAGACGAACAAACACCCCGCGTGTCATCACAAGAAGACATTTTTTGCCTTAGATATAAGACACTTCCTGTTTTTCTGATTTCGCCACAATTTTGTCGCCATGCCATTGCAGAACCGTTCGAGATATCAAAAATCCCTTCGCAATTTATCATCTACAAGGTCTCGGCATCATGTTCACCACGTTAGGTGTCATTCGCACGAAACCCCTAGGAGGAGTATTTAAAAGTTCACCGCATGCATTTTTTAAACAATCCAAAATAGCCGACTTCCTGTTGGGCGGAGCTAAAATGTTTGAGTGTGAAAGTTGTTTGGGTCGATGCGATCTATATGCGTACCAACTCTCATACATGTGCGTACATGTTTGCTTGATCTGTGCCCCAATGTTTGTTTTTGCATTACAGGGGGCGCTACAGAGCTCCCTTGCCACGCCCATATTCCAGCCTTTGCATGAGCCTAGTGGCACGTGACTTTGACATCTGTGCCAAATGTCCGTTGTTTTCGAGCATGTTAAGGCACCCAAAGTGCACGCCAAGAGCTTAAATATGCCTGAAAATGAAAGTAAAGTTTGACGTGTTGCCATGGGAACAGCGTTCGAGATATCAAAAATCCCTTCGCAATTTATCATCTACAATGTCTCAGCATCATGTTGACCACTTTTGGTGTCAATCGCATGAAAATCCTAGGAGGAGTATTTAAAAGTTCACCACATGCAACTGTCAAGAAATCCACCTTTTGTGACTGCCACACTTCCTGGTGCCTGTTGGTGGCGTTATACTCGAGACTCAAAATAGGCACATCGATGCGATCGGAATCTTTGGCCGAACTTACACACTGCGTTTCATCCCAATAAGACATTTTTTGCTTTAGATATTAAACACTTCCTGTTAATCTGAATTCGCCTTAGATTTGTCGCCTCGCCATGGCAACATCGTTCGAGATATCAAAAATCCCTTCGCAATTTAGCAAGTCCAATGTCTCAGCATCATGTTCACCACGTTTGGTGTCAATCGTATGAATTCCCTAGGAGAAGTATTTAAAAGTTCATGACTGACACACTTCCTGGCGCCTGGTGGTGGCGCTATACCCGGGAGTCACAATAGGCACATTGATGCGATCAGAATCTTCAGACGAACAAACGCCCCGCATGGCATTACAATAAGACATTTTTTACCTTAGATATTAGACACTTCCTGTTTCTCTGATTTCGCCACAACTTTGTCGCTTCACCATGTCAGAACCGTTCGAGATATCAAAAATCCCTTCGCAATTTAGCAAGTACAATGTCTCGACATCATGATCACCACGTTTGGTGTCAATCCCATGAATCCACTAGGAGGAGTATTTAAAAGTTCAACGAATGCATTTTTTAAACAATCCAAAATAGCCGACTTCCTGTTGGGCGGAGCTTAAATGTTAGAGGGCGAAAGTTGTTCAGGTCGATGAGATCTATATGCGTACCAACTCTCGTACATGTGGGTAAATTTTTGCCCGATCTGTGCATCAATGTTTTTTTTTGCATTACAGGGGGCGCTATAGAGCCCCCGTGCCACGCCCGTGTTCCAGCCTTTGGATTTCTGCGATGACGGACGACTCTGACATCTGTGCCAAATTTCAAGAGTTTTCGAGTATGTTAAGGCCCCCAAAAAGTCCAAAAGTGTTAAAAAAAAAAAAAATAAATAAAAATAAATATAGCTGCAAGCAGCAATGGCGGGCCCTCGCACGTTTTTTTACCGCTACACGGTGCGTCCGAGAAAACGATGCACGGTGGGCAAGGGCATCAAGTGGGTAAATATCAGTGGGCTATTTAATGTTGTTACTGACCCATTTGGGGACTGTAGGTAAAAGAAACCCCACATTTTAGACAAACGGGGGCACTAGTGAGCCACTTAAGAGACACGCCTATGTCTGACCTTTTTGTGCACACTTAACAGCCGACAACTCTGATGTGTGTGCCAACTTTAAGGTTAATATAAGCACGTCAAGAGCCTTAAATATGCCTGAAATAAAAGTAAAGTTTGCGGCGTTGCCATGGGAACAGCGTTCAAGATATCAAAAATCCCTTTGCAATTTATCATCTACTATGTCTCGGCATCATGGTGACCACTTTTGGTGTCAATCACATTATTTCCCCAGGAGGAGTATTTAAAAGTTTACCGCATGCAGCTGTAAGGTTTAAATATGCCTTAAAAATGAAAGTAAAGTTTGACAGGTTGCCATGGGAACAGCGTTCGAGATATCAAAAATCCCTTCACAGATTATCATCTACTATGCCTCAGCATCATGTTGACCACTTTTGGTGTCAATCGCATGAATATCCTAGAAGGAGTATTTAAAAGAACATCGGCGTCAACTGAAAGGCTTAAATATGCCTTTAAAATGAAAGTAAAGTTTGACGCGTTGCCATGGGAACAGCGTTCGAGATATCAAAAATCCCTTCGCAATTTTTCATCTACAATGTCTTGGCATCATGTTGACCACTTCTGGTGTCAATCTCATGAAAATCCTAGGAGTATTTAAAAGTTTCCTTCATGCAACAGAAAGGCTTAAATATGCCTTTAAAATGAAAGTAAAGTTTGACGCGTTGCCATGGGAACAGCGTTTGAGATATCAAAAATCCCTTCGCAATTTATCATCTACAATGTCTCGGCATCATGTTGACCACTTGTGGTGGCAATCTCATGAAAATCCTAGAAGGAGTATTTAAAAGAACATTGCATGGAACTGTCAAAAAAATCCAGCTTTGTGACTGACACACTTCCTGGCGCCTGGTGGTGGCGCTATACCCGGGAGTCACAATAGGCACATCGATGCGATCAGAATCTTCAGACGAACAAACACCCCGTGTGCCATCACAATAAGACATTTTTTACCTTAGATATTAGACACTTCCTGTTTCTCTGATTTCGCCACAACTTTGTCGCCTCGCCATGGCAGAACCGTTCGAGATATCAAAAATCCCTTCGCAATTTAGCAAGTCCAATGTCTCGACATCATGTTCACCACGTTTGGTGTCAATCGCATGAATCCCCTGGGAGGAGTATATAAAAGTTCAACGCATGCATTTTTTAAACAATCCAAAATAGCCGACTTCCTGTTGGGCGGAGCTTAAATGTTAGAGGGCGAAAGTTGTTCGGGTCGATGAGATCTATAAGCGTACCAAGTCTCGTACATGTGCGTACATTTTTGCCCGATCTGTGCAACAATGTTTTTTTTGCATTACAGGGGGCGCTACAGAGCCCCTGTGCCACGCCCGTGTTCCAGCCTTTGGATTTCTGCGATGACGGACGACTCTGACGTCTGTGCCAATTTTCAAGAGTTTTCGAGTATGTTAAGGCCCCCAAAAAGTCCAAAAGTGTTAAAAAAAAAAAAAAAAAAAAAAAAAAAAAATAATAATAAAAAATATAGCTGCAAGCAGCGATGGCGGGCCCTCGCACGTTTGTTTACCGCTACACGGTGCCTCCGAGAAAACGATGCACGGTGGGCATGTGCATCAAGTGGGTATATATCAGTGTACTCTTTCATGTTGCTACTGACCCATTTAGGTACAGTAGGTAAAAGAAACCCCATATTTTAGACAAACGGGGGCGCTAGTCAGTCACTAAATAGACACGCCTTTATCTGACGTTTTTGTCAACACTTAACAGCCGACAAATCAGATGTGTGTGCCAAATTTAAACTTAATCTACGCTGCCAAGAGCCTGAAATATGCCTGAAATAAAAGTAAGTTTGACGCGTTGCCATGGGAACAGCGTTCGATGTGTCAAAAATTCCTTTGCAATTTAACATCTTCAATGTCTCAGCATCATGTTGACCACTTCTGGTGTCAATCGCATGAATCCCATACGAGGAGTATTCAAAAGTTCACAGCATGTAAATGTCAGCCTTAAATATGCTGGAAAATGAAAGCAAAGTTTGACTCGTTGCCATGGGAACAACGTTTGAGATATCAAATATCCCTTCACAATTTATCATCTACAATGTCTCAGCATCATGTTGACAACTTCTGGAGTCAATCGCATGAAAATCCTAGAAGGAGTATATAAAAGAGCATCGCATGGAACTGTAAGGCTTAAATATGCCTTTAAAATGGAAGTAAAGTTTGACAGGTTGCCATGGAAACAGCGTTCGAGATATCAAAAATCCCTTCGCAATTTATCACCTACAATGTCTTGGCATCATGTTGACCACTTCTTGTGTCAATCGCATGAAAATCCTAGAAGGAGTATTTAAAAGAACATCGCATGGAACTGTCAAAAAAATCCAGCTTTGTGACTGACACACTTCCTGGCGCCTGGTGGTGGCGCTATACCCGGGAGTCACAATAGGCACATCGATGCGATCGTAATCTTCAGACGAACAAACACCCCGCATGGCATCACAATAAGATATTTTTTGCCTTAGATATTAGACACTTCCTGTTTCTCTGATGTCGCCATAAATTTGTCGGCTCGCCATGGCAGAACCGTTCGAGATATCAAAAATCCCTTCGCAATTTAGCAAGTCCAATGTCTCGACATCATGTTCACCACGTTTGGTGTCAATCCCATGAATCCACTAGGAGGAGTATTTAACCCTCTGGGGTCTAAGGGGTTTTTAGGGCCCTGGGGAAGTTTTGACATGCACTGACATTTGTGCTTTTTTCAGTTGCTTAAAAACATATTAATGGCAAAAGTCTCATAACACTGTGTTCATCACAAACTGGGCTACAATATCATATAATCAACATGTATGTACATGTTTGTATTTTTGAGAGAAAAATGTTTATGCGTGGTTTTTGAAAAAGCAAAATTTTTAAGTCACTGATATAACTCCACAAAACTCATTCTTAACATGTTTCCCAAGACTTTCCAAACTGGATCTAGTAGTCTAGAGTTTTTTCTTCAAAATGATGTGAAAATCATATGGCCTACTCAATCACATAAAGCAAGATATTGATTTACAATTTCTAAGACACTTTTGCTTGAGAGAGGCTGTATGCGTGGAGGCGGGATAGCTCCTGAATAATCAGTGATTGACAGCTGAGAGACAAAAGAATTGAATAATGAGCCTTGTGGGGATGTTCAACAGGAATGTAACTACCTCTGTAGTAAAACCATGATAAGGTTTACTTTTCAATATAATGTAAATACACACACACAATATATATATATATTTCTATTGAAATATTTTCTATTCATTTCACAAGTATAAGTTACCTTTTAAAATCCATGTTAGCCTAATCCTGGTAAAGATACTGTTTGGCCATCGTAAAATGAACACACTTCAAGACAGGGTTAGTGTTTGGTTGGCCAGCGAGAGGTTTACTTTTGTGCAGTAAAAAGCTCAAAAGAACAACTGCCTATCGTTGTCTGGACTCCTATTTGTGTTTTTGTAATCATTATAGTAGAAAACACAACCAGGGACACGCGTGATAAACTTATCAATGTTTGTTTACAGCCGCCGCCATTACCTCACGTGTTGATCATGAAAGCAGTGAATGTGTGCACATGCGAGTGATCCTGTGTTTAATAAACTTGCTGTGCGGAGATATGCGCTTAGACGCAACTAAATAAGGATTGTACTGTTTGCAATCGCGGATTTTATAAGAATACCAAAAAGCGCGTCGAGTTTCCTGACTCGCGTGTTTGTGTATGTGCGTTCCCGTCGCCTCAGCTGTTTGACGGAAGACAAAGAAAACACTCGCGTCTGGAGATACTGACACACATCCGCAAGTAAATAAGGATTTATATGTCGGACATCGATCCTGTCACACTGACGAAGCACACACACTCGCGTCTGTCTGGAGATTTAGGCGCGAGTAAACAAGTATGTGATGTGTGCAATCGCATCTTTTATAATGATACCACAAAGCGCTTCAAATATGAGGTATTGTGTGTTTGTGTGTGCGTTTGGACGTCGATCGAGTCACACTCGCGTCTGGAGATAACTTTAGTTACAGTCACGAGTAAACAAGTAGATGTCATGTTTCCAGCACTCGGATTAAAACTCAACACAGCAGTGAATGGCTGGCTGCAGAGACGGAATGGAATGTCCATTGACTGTGGGGTTGACTAATGAATATGGATGATCTCTGCTCTTTTCTTCAATGGAGCGGGGCGTGGCTCATTATAGATAATGAAGCAACAGAAGAAAGACGGTACATCTCTCTCTTCTAATACAGTTAACAACGAATTACAATATTTGTTTTCGATTTCACTTACATCTTCCAAAAGCAGACATTCCAAGCATTATGTAGACATTTATCTTTTGTTTATATGACAAATATTCGTTAAGTTACAGTTCATTTTTCTGACGTGTTTCTGAAAGGACTTCACTGAGGGAGAGAGAACAAAACGCGCATCATGTTTATTTTCTTAATTTTGCGAAAAGCACAACATGCTGTTTTTATTGGGAGTGGACAGAAAAAAACTAGACAATTTTACGTTTTAAATGATGTATAAATCATATCTGTATGTCAAAAATCAGCAGAGTTATCTAAGTCTCTTTGGGGAGTAATCGAAAAATAAAGAGTTTGCGGCGCCCGCGCCGCAGCCGACCCCAGAGTGTTAAAAGTTCAACGCATTCATTTTTTAAACAATCCAAAATAGCCGACTTCCTGTTGGGCGGAGCTTAAATCTTAAAGTGCGAAAGTTGTTCGGGTCGATGAGCTCTATATGCGTACCAACTCCCGTACATGTGCGTACATTTTTGCCCGATCTGTGCATCAATGTTATTTTTTTGCATTACAGGGGGCGCTACAGAGCTCCCTTGCCACGCCCATATTCCAGCCTTTGCATGAGCCTAGTGGCACGTGACTTTGACATCTGTGCCAAATTCCCGGTGTTTTCGAGAATGTTAAGGCACCCAAAGTGCACGCCAAGAGCTTAAATATGCCTGAAAATGAAAGTAAAGTTTGACGTGTTGCCATGGGAACAGCGTTCGAGATATCAAAAATCCCTTCGCAATTTATCATCTACAATGTCTCTGCATCGTGTTGACCGCTTTTGGTGTCAATCGCATGAAAATCCTAGGAGGAGTATTTAAAAGTTCACCATATGCAACTGTCAAGAAATCCACCTTTTGTGACTGCCACACTTCCTGGTGCCTGTTGGTGGCGCTATACCCGAGACTCAAAATAGGCACATCGATGCGATCGGAATCCTTGGCCGAACATACACACTGCGTTTCATCCCAATAAGACATTTTTTGCTTTAGATATTAGACACTTCCTGTTTCTTTGAATTCGCCATAAATTTGTCGCCTCGTCATGGCAACACCGTTTGAGATATCAAAAATCCCTTCGCAATTTAGCAAGTCCAATGTCTCAGCATCATGTTCACCACGTTTGGTGTCAATCGTATGAATTCCCTAGGAGAAGTATTTAAAAGTTCATGACTGACACACTTCCTGGCGCCTGGTGGTGGCGCTATACCCGGGAGTCACAATAGGCACATCGATGCGATCGGAATCTTCAGACGAACAAACACCCCGCATGGCATCACAATAAGACATTTTTTACCTTAGATATTAAACACTTCCTGTTTCTCTGATTTCGCCACAACTTTGTCGCCTCGCCATGGCAGAACCGTTCGAGATATCAAAAATCCCTTCGCAATTTAGCAAGTACAATGTCTCGACATCATGATCACCACATTTGGTGTCATTCGCACGAATCCCCTAGGAGGAGTATTTAAAAGTTCAACGCATGCATTTTTTAAACAGTCCAAAATAGCCGACTTCCTGTTGGGCGGAGCTTAAATGTTAGAGGGCGAAAGTTTTTCGGGTCGATGAGATCTATAAGCGTACCAAGTCTCGTACATGTGCGTACATTTTTGCCCGATCTGTGCATCAATGTTTTTTTTTGCATTACAGGGGGCGCTACAGAGCCCCTGTGCCACGCCCGTGTTCCAGCCTTTGGATTTCTGCGATGACGGACGACTCTCACGTCTGTGCCAATTTTCAAGAGTTTTCGAGTATGTTAAGGCCCCCAAAAAGTCCAAAAGTGTCAAAAAAAAAAAAAAAAAAAAAAAAAAAAAAAAAAAAATAAATAAATAAATTCTAACAAAACCAATAGGGCTTCGCACCATTCGGTGCAGGCCATTCTGGCCTGCTCCTCAGTGCTCGAGCCCTAATAATAAATCCGAGCAAAAACAATAGGGCTTCGCACCTACGGTGCAGGCCATTCTGGCCTGCTCCTCGGTGCTCGAGCCCTAATAATCCGAGCAAAAACAATAGGGCTTCGCACCTACGGTGCAGGCCATTCTGGCCTGCTCCTCGGTGCTCGGGCCCTAAATATAGCTGCAAGCAGCGATGGCGGGCCCTCGCACGTTTTTTTACCGCTACACGGTGCCTCCGAGAAAACGATGCACGGTGGGCAAGGGCATCAAGTGGGTAAATATCAGTGGACTATTTCATGTTGCTACTGACCCATTTAGGTACAGTAGGTAAAAGAAACCCCATATTTTAGACAAACGGGGGCGCTAGTCACTGACTAAATAGACACGCCTTTATCTGACCTTTTTGTGCACACTTAACAGCCGAAAACTCTGATGTGTGTGCCAACTTTAAAGTTCAACTAAGCACGCCAAGGGCCTTAAACATGCCTGAAATTAAAGTAAAGTTTGACGCGTTGCCATGGGAACAGCGTTCGATGTGTCAAAAATTCCTTTGCAATTTAACATCTACAGTGTCTCAGCATCATGTTGACAACTTCTGGAGTCAATTGCATGAAAATCCTAGAAGTAGTATTTAAAAGAACATCGCATGGAACTGTAAGGCTTAAATATGCCTTTAAAATGAAAGTAAAGTTTGACAGGTTGCCATGGGAACAGCGTTCGAGATATCAAAAATCCCTTCGCAATTTATCATCTACAATGTCTCTGCATCATGTTGACCACTTCTTGTGTCAATCGCATGAAAATCCTAGAAGGAGTATTTAAAAGAACATCGCATGGAACTGTAAGGCCTAAATATGCCTTTAAAATGAAAGTAAAGTTTGACAGGTTGCCATGGGAACAGCGTTCGAGATATCAAAAATCCCTTCGCAATTTATCATCTACAATGTCTCTGCATTATGTTGACCACTTCTTGTGTCAATCGCATGAAAATCCTAGAAGGAGTATTTAAAAGAACATCGCATGGAACTGTCAAAAAAATCCAGCTTTGTGACTGACACACTTCCTGGCGCCTGGTGGTGGCGCTATACCCGGGAGTCACAATAGGCACATCGATGCGATCGGAATCTTCAGGCGAACAAACACCCTGCGTGTCATCACAATAAGATATTTTTTGCCTTAGATATTAGACACTTCCTGTTTCTCTGATTTCGCCATAAATTTGTCGGCTCGCCATGGCAGAACCGTTCGAGATATCAAAAATCCCTTCGCAATTTAGCAAGTACAATGTCTCGGCATCATGATCACCATGTTTGGTGTCATTTGCATGAATCCCCTAGGAGGAGTATTTAAAAGTACACCGCATGCATTTTTTAAACAATCCAAAATAGCCGACTTCCTGTTGGGCGGAGCTTAAATGTTAGAGTGCGAAAGTTGTTCGGGTTGATGAGAACTATATGCGTACCAACTCTCGTACATGTGCATACATGTTTGTCCGATCTGTGCAACAATGTTTGTTTTTGAATTACAGGGGGCGCTACAGAGCCCCCCTGCCACGCCCGAGTTCCAGCCTTTGCCAGGTCCTAATGGCCGACGACTCTGACGACTGTGCCAAATTCCAAGAGTTTTCGAGTATGTTAAGGCACCCAAAATGCCCCAAAATGTAAAAAAATAAAAAAATAAAATAAAAAAAAATAAATAAAAAAAATAATAAATCCGAGCAAAAACAATAGGGCTTCGCACCATTCGGTGCAGGCCATTCTGGCCTGCTCCTCGGTGCTCGAGCCCTAATAACATACTTTTTGTAATTTTTTTAATTTATGATGTAAATAAAGTAAAAAATCAAAAACCACAAATTAACAAAGTAATGAAAATGCAGTGGAGTGTCACAATTTAACAAGAACTCAAATAATGAGCAGATCATTTAAATAATAACATACAGTATGTTAACATGAGAAACGTTCAGAAATAGAGAAAAACAATATTATCTAAAAAACAAAGGCTTAAAGAATCATTCTCACTTTTTGTCGATTATATCAGAAAATTAAAGAGCTTGGAAAAAGGAGCCTAGGTTAAAAACAATAGTTAAAATCAGGGTCAGATCTTACTGCTTGAGTTGCATAAGGTTTACAAGGATGAGACTCACAAGTGAAATGAAATAAGAAAGGTGTATTTACAATTTTTACACCGAACTTTTTTAAGCAGAACAATTTACTATAGGATGTTAAATTAATGGAGGCCACTCATACAGAAATCTGATATAGCCCTATATGAACTTGTGTGTTGTAGATATTTCAATATATCAGATTTCTTTGTAGGCAAGGTCCCAATGTGAATGTCTCCACCAGTTTATATATATGAAGAGTTTGCTTCCAAAACGCAATAAACGCCATTTTTGAAAAAAATGAGTTACTGCCAGAACCAGTATTATATCAGGTCAGTATTAAAAAGTAAATTCTTAATTTTACGCAAAATCCAATATCCGCCGTGTTATTCTGTCATCTTTTCTCCCTTTTTTCCCAAAACGCAATAAACGCCACTCCTCCTTTTTTACAGAATGCCATAAATCCACTCCACAGATTACAGCGCACCATTCACGCAATGTAAACAAACAATGGCGGCGCGCTGAGTACACGGAGTCCTAGTTTTCCTCATCTACTTTGTACTTCATGATCAACAAACAAACAAAAACAAAATAATACTTTAATAGCATTGATAAACCTGTGATGGAAACGTAAGTCATCAACATCTAATAATTCACGCAAGAGGCACTTTGGTAGACGATCGCTTGTTTGCCCGGACCGACAGCATCAAGTTTCTGTCATGATAACACATTGACCCCAGGGGATCTTATGAAAAACTTTCCATAATTTTACTCAAAGTCAACAAAAATCGAGCAGGACCAAAACATTTTACAGCTGATCGCTGTGAAAAACGTTAAGCGAAGACGTCAAGTATAACTGCAGCAATGACAGTGTTCTTAATATGACAAAGTAAGTGTTTTGATTAATGACATTAATGTTTATTTTTTTAATCAGTGTGTACAACTGTTCAACTAAATGAATATAACATGGCGAAGATGAATGCACATTTATATAGGCGATTGATTCAATAGATTTATAGCATTTTAAATAAAAACTTGTCATGGATTTATTGCATTTTGTGGAAAAAATAATCAGTTTTTATAATAAATCTTTGAAAATGAAGTTATGGATTTGAATTTTTTATGTTTTTATAACCTAAAGATGCTATGTGAAAGTTTGTAACAGAAAATAGTGGTTTTCATCTTGACACTTTCTTGGTATAGAAAACACATTTTTACCAAAATTTGTCAAAATGGATTTATTGCGTTTTGGAACCAAACTCTTCATATATATCATTTACAATTTTTATTGTGTTTAGGGGCCCTATTTTAACGATCTGAAACGCAAGTGCGAAGCGCAACGCGCAAGTGAGTTTGTGGGCGGATCTTGGGCGCTGTTGCTATTTTCCCAGCGTGAGAAATAACTCTTGCGCCGGGCGCAAATCAATAAGGGGTTGGTCTGAAGTAGGTTCATTTTTCATAGGTGTGGTTTGGGCGTAACGTCAAATAAACCAATCAGAACGCTATCCAACATTCCCTTTAAACGCAAGGGCGCAAGTTCCATGGCGGGTTGCTATTATTATGACGGATTTACCAGGCGCATGCCAGGAGCGGTTCACAGTCGAGGAGACCCACGTTCTTGTAAGAGCAGTCAAAGACAGAGAAGTTATTTTGTATGGGGATAGGAGAAACCCGCCCAAATTAGCGTCAGTTAAACAGGCGTGAGAGGAAATAGCCACAATTGTCTCATCAGCTGGCATATCGTTGCGCCAAGTGCTACAATGATGTCAGGAGATGGGGGAATCCCAAGCTTGCCAGCATAAATCGGGTACGCCGTGTAACGGGAGGTGGATCTGTCTCAGGACCTGACGCCAGCAGAGGACATCGCTGTGTCCACTCTCACCGCTGAAAGGGTTTGGGGCTTTGAAATCAGACCCAAGAAACGCAAGCAAGGTCCAACGCCAAAGTACTCTTACAAATCAAGTTCACATATATTAAAGGCAGGGTAGGCAGGAATTATCTAAAAAACTTTTTTACTAATTTGTTTAAACTGTCTTTATATACAAATACATAATTAAAATGTAAGTACTCTGAAAAAGAGAGTATAAAACTCAAGTGTCTGTAGACCTCTCACGACTGTTTTAAACACAGCTAATTATTTCCATTCGGGACGAAACAAATGATTAGCTTGCGCGAATATCACTCTCTCTCGCTACCATGGCACCACCCGTTGCTATGGGATCTGCCCAGACATGCGCACACCCGATTGATTTGAACGTGCACGAGGCACTCTAGAAAGAGCACAAGCATGGCAGAGAAATTGCATTCAGAACTCCCAGAAAGTGAATTCAGAAATCACAGTACCTGCATATCCAGTCAGCGAAGGCAAACAAGGCAAAAAGGGAATAAACGAAGCAATCAAACGAGAGTAAATATCACGTGGCTTTCCTCGAGTCTACGATGTGACGTAGCGGTATTGTCTGCGGAGTGTAGTCCTCATCAGAATCAACAATGCTTTCATCACGGAAACTCTTCCATGCAAAACACTGGCTTAATAGTGAGTACTAGAAGGCATCCTATCTGTTTATATTCCTACTGATAAAGTTAGGTGTATTATTACATGTGATTGTGACATGATGTTATTACATGCACCGCGCTCCTTCCTCTCCGCTTGTCTGAGGTAAATCCTTCTCCCAGCAAAGCTGTCGGTGTCTCGCGTTCATGTGTTATGGGGGCGTGGCTTTAGAAGAAACCCAGAAGGGAGGGGGTGGAGTGAATGGAAAAAATGAGCTGTGTTTAAAACAGTGGTGAGAGGTCTACAGACACTCGATTTTTATACTCTCTTTTTCAGAGTACTTACATTTTACTTATGTATTGATATATAAAGACAGTTTAAACAAATTTGTAAAAATGTTTTTTTAGATAATTCCTGCCTATCCTGCCTTTAAGGTTTCTTGTGAAAACATTTTAATTATTATTTACATAAAATAAACGTAATACAGCCACACAACAAACTTATTATTATTAACTTATGAAAATATTTTAATTGCATGATAATTTTTTAACGCAGCCACACAATAAATAAAAACTATCACCACAATGCTCACCACTATGATTCCCCTTATCTCGTGTATTAATATTCTTTTGTGTAACAATTTATGATTTGCAAAAATAACTGTTGCATCTGTGTAGATTAGATGCAAAGTGTATGCGCGTTGTGCACGCTATACATTCTGGTCAAGCATGCGCCCTTAAAATAGCATATAATGAACAACGCGCAACGCACCACTGACTTTAAACGTTTTTTTTCTGGTCAGTGGCACAATTGTTTTTTGAAACTGCAAAATAGCATCAGGGATGGTTTGCGCCGCAACACGCCTCCTTTTTTTGCGCTGAACCGCCCAGGGAGCGCAAGTTCATTCCCTAGTTTCCCGACGTGCGTTTGTGGAGGGAAAAACCAGCTGTGCGCCGGTGCAAAATACGAATGATACATGCGTCACTGACAATGTCAATTGCGCTGGGTGCAAGATAGGGCCCCAGGTCTTTAAGTGCCACCTGCTCTGCCTTTCAAGTAAGCATTTCAAATCACTCAATGGCATTGTAGGCCAACACGGAAGTTAATGGCATCCTTTGAGGCATGATGATACATACAAATTCATCTGACATGATGGAATGCATATTTGACATGAAAATTTTGACAAACAGATTCCTCGTATTTAAATTCAGAAAAAAGAGTTTTAATTTTTGGACCAAAAATTTACACACAATACTCTTTGGGCCCTATCTGGCACCCAGCGCAATTGACTTCGTCAGTGACACATGTATCATTCATATTTTGCACCGGCGCACAGCGGGTTTTTCCCTCCACAGACGCACGTCGGCAAACTAGGGAATGAACTTGCGCTCCCTGGGCGGTTCAGCGCAAAAAAGGAGGCGTGTTGCGGCGCAAACCATCCCTGATGCTAAAGTCTAAAGTCAGTGGCGCGTTGCGCGTGGTTCATTATGCTATTTTAAGGGCGCATGCTTGACCATAATGTATAGCGTGCACAACGCGCACACACTTTGCTTATCTAATCTACACAGATGCAACAGTTATTTTTGCAAATCATAAATTGTTACAATAAAAAATATTAACACATGAGATAAGGGGAATCATAGTGGTGAGCATTGTGGTGATAGTTTTTATTTATTGTGTGGCTGCGTTAAAAAATTCTCACGCAAATAACGATTAAAATATTTTCATAAGAAACCTTAATGTATATGAACTTGATTTGTAAGTGTACTTTGGGGTTGGACCTTGCTTGCGTTTCTTGGGTCCGATTTCAAAGCCCCCAAACCCTTTCAGCGGTGAGGGTGGACGCAGCGATGTCCTCTGCTGGCATCAGGTCCTGAGGCAGATCCACCTCCCGTTACACGGCGTGCCCGATTTATGCTGGCAAGCTTGGGATTCCCCCGTCTCCTGACATCATTGTAGCGCTTGGCGCAACGATGGGGATGCCAGCTGATGAGACAATTGTGGCTATTTCCTCTCACGCCTGGTTAACCAACACTGATTTGGGTGGGTTTCTCCTATCCCCATACAAAACAACTTCTCTGTCTTTGACTGCTCTTACAAGAACGTCTGTCTCCTCGGCTGTGAACCGCTCCTGGCGTGCGCCTGGTAAATCGGTCATAATAATAGCAACCCACCATGGAACTTGCGCCTTGCGTTTAAAGGGAATGTTGGATAGCGTTCTGATTGGTTTATTTGACGTTACGCCCAAACCACACCTATGAATAATGAACCTACTTCAGACAAACCCCTTATTGATTTGCGCCTGGCGCAAGAGTTATTTCTCCCGCCGGGAAAATAGCAACAGCTTGCGCATTGCGCTTCGCACTTGCGTTTCAGATTGTAAAAATAGGGCCCTTTAACTCTTGATGGATATTCTAAACATCACGTCACTATGTAATCCTTGGCTCTTCCACTTAAAATACCATTGCACTGGTTCACCAAACCTCACACAGAAACTGAAGCACATCATATCTTCATTCTCTCTGTGGCTAGCAGGGCCCACCTGCCTGCTAGTACTTTTTCTAATCTCTGTCGTCTCTGACCTGTTGCTCTTATTTTGACACCTCTTTGCCCTGGAGCCCCATTTATCCCTCGGCTCCTGGGTGGATAATTGAGACCAGCTGTTGCAAGGTACCTTACCACCCCCACCAGCTCTGCTGCCCTTTCTGTTTTATCTGGCTGCTCATTTGAGCTTCAAGGGTCTCTCAAACTCTGCATGTCTTCCAATCAATCTTTCTGAGGGACTGATTTACCTAATCTTGGCCTCTTTACCTCCTCCTTCTCTTAATTGGAAACTGTCATTTAGATTACACATTTTTCCTTACAGTACATTAATTGCAGAAACAGTCCCAGGGCAACTATTGGGATAATGCAATAGTTACACAGGGCACATTACTAGGGTGTTTCACTTACATTTTTAAAGATTACCTATCATACTGTAGTAAATGTAAAAAGAGTATTGCACCATGTTGAAAATAATCATAATAATAGCGCAATGTGTTGAAAAATTACAATACAGTTAGGGTTAGTAAGATTAGGTTAGGTTAATTGATATTTAAACATTTACCAATAAATCAGAATGACATGGAAAAGTAAATGCTTTGATATGTAAACCATGCAACATAATCATTATGATCATTAGCAAATGTAATCATAATAGGTGGATTTTAATGATACTGCATTAAAGGACCTTAGAAACTGGTTGAACTTAGATGTCATAGAATGATTTGTGGATTATACTGAGTATTTATCTCAAGTATATATCTCTTTAGGCTATAGACAGTTTCTGCAGTAACAACATAAACAAATGGCTTTTCGTGGAACAAACGTAACCTCCGGTAAACTCCGCTAAGAACAACAAAGTCCTTTGAGTAGTTTATTTCTGATAAAAAGCAAAATAAACAACAAGTAGTTTAGGGCTGCAACTAACGATTATTTTAATAATCGATTTATCTGTCGATTATTTGTTCGATTAATCGATGAATCGGATTAAATACAAAAAACAAGAAAAGCATTCATTTCCAACCCCTTATTCAAAACAGAACTAAAAAAGAAGAAATTGCACAAACATGTTGCTCCTTGAACACACCTGAGCTGTTACAATAATAATAATAATAATAAAAATGGACTAACACAAAAAATACACATGTATGCTTTACATCTGCCAAATATATGCTCGTCATGAGCTTGAGCGCGCAGTACAGAACAGCAGGAGAGTGACGTCGCAATGATTTAACATACAGGTCCATGACGGGGAAAAGCGTTCATACAACTCTCTCTCAACGTTTTATTTCTTTGTTTAATATCATTGGAGTTTTTTATTCGTTCTAGAAACTTTTTTACTCGCTGTCGTCGCTCCATAAAGCATAAGCGTGTCGTCTTTGTTTGTTTACCTCTTTGCCGGCTATAACTTCCAGGTAACACGCTTACGTTTGACATGTGGTTTTCCTCTACCTTTGCTGTTTTGTATCTTTTCTCCGCCGCCCTGTTCTCCGCCCTGTCTATGAAGCGCCGAACTCTGCAAGCAACAGTGCGCGAGAGAGACCGACGCTCCGTCCCAAACCGCATACTTCCATACTATATAGTAGGCGAAAAGCACTACTTCTCGTAGTCTTTGCCTACTATATAGTATGGAAATAGGCGGTTTGGGATGCAATGCGAGTGTGTTCACTCCGCTCCGCGCTTAACTGAAGTTTTTCCTTTTTTTTTATTAAACGTCTCTGCGTCACGCGACACAACGAATCGATTATGAAATTCGTTGCCAACACTTTTTTAGTAATCGATTTTTATCGATTTAATCGATTCGTTGTTGCAGCCCTAAAGTAGTTTACCTTAGTTAATATTTCACAGCTAAAGTGTATCAAAAATGACACTGAGCTAATGTTAGTGTGTAAAATGTGTCTTATAATGTATATAATGTTATTGTAACTACAAACCGGCTGCCAAAACTCCCTTCACATTGTGTTGATCCATGATCGCCGTCTCCCCCTGTCTTTAGGAAACCAAAACATTTGTTATTTTTGACAAGGTATTCCTCATCCAGAGTTCATTTTAGTCACTAGTCGGATCAACAAGAAACCGGAAGTAAAGTTCCGACCAGAGGTGTAACCGTGACAACGCATTTGCGTCCGATGAAACCGTCTAGTTTAGGTGTTGAGCTCTGCAGTCCCACAGTATTTGCCACGCCTCTGCATTTAACCCATTCCAGTGAATGGTGAACACGCACTGCAAGTCGTGAACACACACACACCTGGAGCAGTGGACAGCTATCCCTTCAGCGCCAGGGCAGCAATTAGGATTAATGTCCACTGTGTGTGGACTTTTTATTACAAAAAAAATGACTTCTTAATAGCATATGTTGGTGGATTGTTGTGTGATATTTGTGGACAGTCTCTGTAAGTTCAAAGTTAGTTGACATGCATAGGTACAACATTCCTTATAGTGAACAGAATGTCAAAGAGGGCCTTAAAAATAAAGTGATACCACTCCTTGTTTGTAACTACATTTGTCTCTTTCTCAGAGGCACACACACGTTGTCATATGTGGTTTACGGGGACATTTCCATAGACGCAATGCATTGTATACTGTACAAACTGTATATTCTATTCCCCTAACCTACCCCAGTCCCTAACCCCAACCGTCACAAAAACTTGTTGGCAGTCTTTAATTTATAAAAAAAGTACAATTTAGTATGTTTTTTAGCTGTTCAGTTCATGCGGACACTTCCTGTGTCCCCGTAAACCATGTTAATAGCATAGTAAATATGTCATTATACACTATTTATGTCCCGTAGACCACATATACCACACACACACACACACACACAGAGGTGGAAAAAGTAATAAAATATTGTACTCAAGTAAAAGTAAAGTTACTTTTAAAATATTTTACTTAAGTAAAAGTAAAGTTACTGGTTTAAAAATCTACTCAAGCAAAAGTAAAAGTAAATCATTTTAACTTTACTCGGAGTAAAAGTTACTTTTTTTTTTAAAGCGGGGAGAGGTGGAGGATTCTAGTAAAGTTCAAAAACGACAAGTCGTTTCGTACTCAAGAGCATGAATCCTACCTTTCATATGAAAGAAACACTCGCCTCGCATCAGTGGAAAGTGGTCGCTTAAATATGGCCATGGCCAGGGGTTTCTTTCATAAGATTTGAACTGAGGCGGGTCTGCATTAGCGCGCGCCTGTCTCGTCCGTCTCCATGGTTCTTTTTCCACGTTCCCCCGCCCATCAATCATCCGTTGCTTGTCTTTATCACCTTGCTTTTTTTAAATCTTTTTTTTCTTCAGTAACTGATATGATTTAAAATGTAGCGAAGTACAATACTTTAAACAAAACATACTTAAGTACAAGTACAGATTTTAAAAACTACTCAAAAAAGTAAAAGTACACAAAAAAACTACTCAATTACAGTAACGTGAGTAAATGTAATTCGTTACTTTCCACTTCTGCACACACACACACACACACACACACACACACACACACACACACACACACACACACACACACACACACACACACACACACACACACACACACACACACACACACACACACATTCTGGTTTCCATGTTTTTTGGGGACATTCCATAGACGTAATGCATTTTATACCATACAAACTGTATATTCTATTCCCCTTACCTGCCCTATTCCCTAACCCCAACCATCACAAAAACCTTTCTTGTACCTTAGATTTTCAATAAACATCATCTTGTTAGATTTATAAGCTTGTTTCCTCATGGGGACATCAAAATGTCCCCACAAGGTCACAAAAACACTGGTATTCCTATCTTTGTGGGGACAATTGGTCCCCACAACGTGATAATTACCAGGTACACACACACACACGCGCGCACATACACGCGCGCACATACACGCGCGCGCACACACGCGCGCACATACACGCGCGCGCACACACACACACACACACAAACAAACACACACAAACACACACACAAACACCAGTGATGGGATTAACGGCGTTATAAGTAATTGGCGTTAGTAACTGCGTTATTTTTTTCAGTAACGAGTAATCAAATAAATTACTGTTTCCCCCGTTATAACGCCGTTATCGTTACTGACATTAAAATGCTGCGCGTTACTAAAATTGATCTTACTGTAGTGAATAGTGATTTTCAGCCGCGTATGCTCACTCTCTCAGCCAAACACTTTTTTTCTCTTGTGTGTGTTGTGAGAAACATAACGGATGGTGATTGGCTTAATTTCCATCGGTAGCCAACCAGAGGCAGAGTTCACAAAAAGGCCCGCCCACACGCGCAGTCCAAGTCCGAGGAGCGATCAGCAGTGTTAAAAAGTCTGAGAAACTTGGTCACTTTGTCGCTAGATTTAGCAACTTTCTATCACTTTAGCGACTTTATAGGACAAATCTAGCTATCTTTTTTGGCGTGGTTGGAGACTTTTGTAGACTGACATGAAAATACGCGTCGTTTTCTCTTCTCAACGAGCAGCGGTGCTGCTGCTGACTGTGCCCCATCTCAAAGCACTGACATGCAGCCCGGTCATCGCGCATCAATCACTCCGAAAACACCGGTGACAGGGCGATGGCAAGTACAACAAGCTCAAAGGTAGCAGTCGCAAACACAAAGTATAAAGCACTACTTTTCCATTGTTGAGGTGAAAGGCAAGAATGTTTGTGTAATGTGCAACTTATGCCCATGAAGAAAAAGTCTCTCCACGTCTGTGGCAAGTAATTCTGATCTAATAAAGCACCTCACATGGTCACATGCTGCCACAAAATTAGTGATTTCTCTTTAGTATCCATTTTAGTCATTTAACGTATTTAATTTTGTAAGGGGAATTCAAGTTATTTGAAATATTAATTTTTTTTAAGTAACGCAGTAATTACTTTTCCTGGTAATTAATTACTTTTATAATAATGTAACGCAGTTACTAACTCAGTTACTATTTGTGAGAAGTAATTAGTAACTATAACTAATTACTTTTTTAAAGTAACGTTCCCAACACTGACACAGACACACGCACAAGCAGTGCTTGTGCGTGTGTCTGTGTCAGTGTTGGGAACGTTACTTTAAAAAAGTAATTAGTTATAGTTACTAATTAGGGATGTGCATCGATGCATCGCGCTCCCATTAAAAAGACCTGTCTGAAATCGATTCTGAATCGTAAGGCTCCGATTCAGTGTTTCATGCACAGCTTGTGCATGTACTACGGCTCCGTGATCAGTAGGAAGTCCTTATCAATCTAAAATCACTACAAGTTTGACTCGTTTATAACGTGCATTTAAAAAAGCAAAACTCGTCAAACACAATCATTTAAAATATTCTTTATTATCATGAAAATACCTGAAACAATCTGAAGAACAGCGATATAAATATTCCTTTAGACATTTCCTGGAATAGTGTTTGGTATACTACTTCTTCTGTGGCACAAATGGTGTTTCTAAGCGAGAGCGCCCCCTGGCTTTTGGATGTGCCTGCATTTCACCGTAATTCATTCAAATTCATTCATTGAGAAAACGCGCATTTGCCCGATTAATTGTCACAACCCTAACAAGCAGTGTTAAAGTTATTGAGATAATGAGGTGACTATTAAGACATTAATTGTGAACACCTGCTGGTCATTCTGTGTCAAATCAACTTAATTTTAGAATTTTCCCTGTCTTAAATTTTTTATTTTGATGACTCTTTTTCTGGACAAACTAATACTAAAATAATGCAGAAAGACAAAATATTTAAATGTAATAGATGAAATCCCCACAGTTAAATAAACACTATCATCATCTCTGTTTGAAAACTAAAATTACAACTTGCTTGCAGAGTTACATGGATGATAAGTTTAACTTCGATACAACTGCTCTGGTTAATAAAGTTAGTCACCATTGTGCTGATTAGTGTTTCCTTTAGTTGGGTACTTGGGTCTTAAAGTTTAGTGTTAGTTTTTTTCTGCTCATTGTCATTGTGGCAGTGTGTTTATTAAACACATCTGTTAGAGCAGAAGAAGATGAGTGAAATGAAGTCTTAAACTGTTACTATGTTAATTATTATGAAAACATAAGTGTTGTGATTCAATGATCTCATACAAAAAAATAATCACTGAATATAAGTGTTTAATTTTATATTCGGTCCACCCCATGAAATCCATATAGCCTTAAGCAGAGGTGGGAGTAAGTCACACATGTGCAAGTCACAACTAAGTCTCAAGTCTTAACCTTCAAGTCTCAAGCAAGTCCGAGTCATTTTTTGTGAGAGTCGAGTCAAGTCAAGTCAAGTCACTGCTTTATGTCAACCAATTCAAGTCAAGTCGTAGCTTGAGTCAAGCAAGTCACTGACAAGTCATACACATGTTTGATGATTTAACTAAATGTATATATTAAACAAAGTTAAATCTACAATAGTTATGGACTATGAGAGTTTTATTTGCAACAAAAAATTATTAAAAGGTGCGCGCCTGCAACAACTGTATAATGGCTGAATATTCTAAAATAAGCAATAAAAACCTTTATTAAATAAAAGTGTGAATTTATCAGAAAACATTTTTTTCTTGTCACTGTTTTAGTATTATAAGTTATGTTTTATGTTAATATTATTCTGTTTATGTTGCGTATATTTCTAAGGTTGATTAATTTGATATACTGTTGAATAGTTAAATCTACATCAAAGTGTCATATATTTTTTTAAATAAATTGATATTTTTCTGATTCCATATTTATTTTAATAAGTCAGAAACGTCTCCGCTGTGTCTTGCTGACAGGCGCGGTGGGCGCGTGCAGCAGGTGACACCAATTATGGGTCCTCCGAAGGTTAGACAGTCTCATTTCAGTTATCTCTTCGCGAACTTCTCAGGCTGCCACCTTGAAAGACCGAGTGCTCACCTTTCAAGGTATAATGCTTAGAAGGTCGCAGCCCTTGAATTGGGACACAGCTACTGTTACACATGCGTTTTCTCTTTTAGCAGTTTACTTTCTCTTAAGAGAAATTTTATTTTTTGTCAAGTCAAGTCACAAGTCACAAAAATAGCGACTCGAGTCCAAGTCACAAGTCCCCATGTCTGAAAAATACTCACAAGCTTAATGAGCAGCGGATGCGCGACTTGCACACTCCTCTAACACAGAAACAGCGTGCGGTGCTTAAATATGTAAACAAATGTTACGTTTTCGTGACCAAGCATGTGCACAGCAAGTGACGTAGGCGCTTAATCTCGATAGAGACTATAGTCCAAATCTCTGCTGGTTGACACATTTCTACCAGTTTATCATACCTACCGGTAGAATACATAAAAAAATTTTCTCAATAACATTTGAGTGCCTTGGATTATTGGATTATTTTTATCAACTTCTAACATGGCTAAAACGTTGGCTGAAAACAATGGAACATACTTTGTTACTTACAGTGTTTTGTGTGATTTGTAGTGTCAAATGAAATTCGACGTGGTGCTGGTTGTATCGGATATATTGCGCGCTCTCCCTCTGTTTGCCTGCTGCGTCACGTGGTTAGATTACGCTCTTGCGTGCATTCAAAAACAGATTTTTTTGTAAAAAAAACAAGTTATTTTGAGTAATTTAACTCAAGTCTCGAGTCATGAATGTCAAGTTAAAGTCAAGTCGAGTCTTTTTTTAATATTTGTCAAGCAAGTCTCAAGTCTCAATTTTGCGACTTAAGTCTGACTCGAGTCAAGTCATATGACTCGAGTCCCCCATCTCTGGCCTTAAGAGCTAATATTTTTCACAGAAATCTAATCTGTAGTGTCAGTCAGACACACTGAGACATCAACAATCAGCGTATAAAACACAACCATGATGACAATCAACAACAAAGCTTCATGCCGCAATTCATGCTGGGTACCAGGATTGTATAAAACTCATTCATCACTCCCATCATGCATTGTGACATGACAAAATTGTGCAAGTTTCTTACCATTAACTGTCACCCTTGTTGAGATTTGTATCAGAAGTTATGATGTCTCTCTTAAGCAATAAAAAAACTAAGGATTATTAAAAATAAGGATTAATCTTATTCAGAACAGTGTCATATTCATAGAGCATTTTTGTATTTGCATTTTTGTCTTCATCATTTATTTATGATCAAATGTTTTAATGAATGGTAGAGTACAATATAAATAAACAACCTCAGATGCTATGAAAAGTTATCCCTCTACATCAAGCAATGAACAAGCAGTCTTAATAAAACAATGTTACAATTGCTAAAAGAGGAAAATTAGTTTAGTGAAGGTCAAAGGACGAATGCCTAACTAAGGGAAACGTTAATCACAATAATGGTGACTTCAAATGAGCCCATAACAAACACAAACTTAAGATTTAATGTGATACATTCTGTGATTACATCACGTCAGAAAGAAGATTTGTCTACTAAATCATGTGGATGCTGGAATAGTTGAGCACTTGTATTTTGTTCTGACAGCAGTTTAGAAGTTAAACTTATCATCCCGGTTTAGAAAATAATGCTGCAAGTTATAATATTAGTTGTTTTTTAACAGAGATGATGATAGAGAGGCAAATGTGAAAGATTGGAGCTTTTGGAGTCATACACCCAACAACGTTCATTTAATACTGGGGATTTCGCTGTATTCATCTATTGCATTTTGTCTCTCTTCATCATTTTAGTATTACTTTCTCCAGAAAAAAATTCCAGGAAAATGTAGTTAATTTGACACAGAATGACCAGCAGGTGTTCACCATTAATGTCTTAATCATCACTTCATTATCTCATTAACTTTAACACTGCTTCAGTGTTATATTTTTAAACCAGTCTTTTTACAGTTTTTTACGATTGGTTACACACAAAATCTTTTCATGTCACACGATTTTCAAAACCTCTCACTCAAAGTGCAAAACTACATGCCAAATCTTCAAAACCATAAGCTATTTCTCAGCCTTTGACTCAGTTTTCAATTGCATAAAACACTTTTTTCAAAACACTACACACAATTCTCTACCTAAAACACAAAGATCTATGAGGAAGTCACTTGCTTTCCTTTTCCAAACACAACCAATCAAAATGCTACACTCATTCATCAGGGGCATGTTCAATCTCACACCGGTGCGCAACGTTTTGCTACGGTTTCCGGGTTGAACGACATGTTTCCTGGAAACGGTGTGCAACGGAATGCAACAGGTTTTAGAAGAGTTTTCTCTTGTTTGGTGGGTGTGTCAGAAATGTCAGCCCAATCAGCGGCAAGATGTATAAAACCACGCGATAGTAAAGAGACAGCTCGCTCAATGTGTTCAAGTTGGAATGTTGTCTTTCATTTTGGACAGCAAGGTCAGTGATTGTAACATCGAGGGTATTTTACAGTATTAAACACACATTTATAACGATTTCATCAGGCTTTAGAAACATTTAAAAAAGAACACAAAGAATGGCCTCTCAGCTACCGTAGTTGCAACTCTTGCGTCATCACAACAGGGTGTTCAATGCATCACCGTTTCAGTTTAATAAACGTTGTGCAACGTTTTGTCAGGGCTGAACGCAGCCCTGGTCACACAGACACACTCCTCACATGTGCAAACATATGGAATAAATTTCCCGCCTAATGTATTGAGGTCACGGATTAAAAAATAATATGCATGAATAAAATAATAAGTGCAAATCAGAACTTTAAACAGATTTAAAGTTATATTGCACAAAACTGAAAAACGAATGCAAAGTTATCCAAATTGCATACAAAATGACGTTTTCTTTGTTTATATTTTTCATTTTTTTCTTCTCTCTAATATTTTCTGCTCATATTAATTTTTTTGTATGCTTGTGCTGTTTTCCCTTGCTCTTATTTCCACACTCTGCGCTTGCATTTCCAAAAGTTGCAGTTAGAGTTTCATGCAAATCAGGGTAGACTTTAAGTGTCGCCATTGGTCCGCTAGTTTTAGATTGACAGCTCCTCCTCTAGCCAATCAGTCGAAGAGAGGGTGTTGACGTCACTTTGGTGCGACTCAAAGCAGGCGATCGTGCAGGTGAAGATGGATAACCGTCAGATGGGCTTTGATAATTTCAGATAACTTTTTGTATATTCACAGGTAGTGAAGTATGCATGTACAGTTTCTTTAAATATAATTATTGGCATTTATTGAGTCCATTTTGAGAGAAAATTTAATTTTTCTACTGTTATTGAGCTTATTTACACTTAGCGGTTAGCGCTTAGCGTATTTACCTCAAAGTTTACTTCAGTAATATTACCTTTATTTAAGTAATAATAGTACAGTTTGCATATCAATCCTGCTTCTTTATGTTTATTCATGAATTTATGCTGTTATGTGAAGTCATGAGAGCTATATTTATTGTAATACGAGACATTAAATGCTGTTATATGAATACTTTTGCTTTTAATGTGCTCATTATACACTCACAGTGGCATTTTTGTGCTGGATTTAAATGCATGTTTATATATTTGTTTTTACGTTTATATTGCAAACTTTTTGGCACAATATTACGTGGTCTTATTGCAACAGGTCCTATAAAACTGCACACTGTACACGTGCCTTCTCGTGTATAGTTTGAAACACATGTAGCCTTTCTACAATCCTGCCTGTCACCTAATAATCTTAATATATGTGGAGATAAATAAACCTTTGCACTAAATCTGGCTACTTTGATCCATTTCTGTGTTCTGGCTCTGACACACCAAGAGACATGCTGGAGATTTTAAACATCTTTAAACCAATCTCCTTATGTCCAATATTTATATATGTCCAATATTTAAAGTATATTATGTGTATCTATTTATTCACACACGTCATATGCAAGAAAGTAATGCAGTGTTTTTAAACTTATTTTCTTTGTATGCTGTCAGAATATGAATATTGGCTCAATAAAGGACTATTAATGGAAATTCACAATTCAGAGATTGTATATATTTAGTTTCATTTTGTGCAGCTTGCTGAATACTTTGGAGCTTAAAGCATCAGTTTATAATTTATGTAAATTTAGCATACAGTTATTTTAATTTGTGTCATTTAACGGTTATGCAGTTCCTAGCACAGATAATAAACAAAGCCTTTTCTGTATTGTTGAGTTGTATTATTTATTATTTATTTGTATTAATACAAATAATGTAATGCCCGAGTAAACACAATGGCCCTCATTTATCAAAAGTACGTACACCAAATTTCCAGCGTACACCTGGCGTACACCCAAAACCACGGTGACTTTGAGATTTATCAATATGGACGTTGGCGTACGGCACGCTCAAATCCTACGCCAGCTCAGGAGGTGGTGTACGCACATTCTGAGTTAGTGCAGAAATGCGCAAACAATTCCTAACACCACAAAACGCACTGACAAATGAAAATATATGATATATTATGACCCACTGTAAAAAAACAAAAACATAGTAATTATAAACTTCAGTGTTTATTTTCATGCAACATGTACTTCAATGTTTAATTTGTGAGACTTTACCGAAGCATTTGATTTGTAGGCATATGTATTCCTTCAGTTGAGAGCATGGGCGCTTTACCTGACGTTTCAGGGCAAAGCGTGTGAGCGGATCGGAGCGGAGCCTTGAGCGGTGCGGTAATATTCCATCAAAGCGCCTCTCTAAAAATTCCGCTCGCTCAGTACCGCTCGTTGAACCCAGAACGCCCTTTAATAATTTGCTAGTTCGAGAATCTGTAAAAACGTCTAGCAATAAGTTATGGAATTCAAGCCTTCTACATAAATGTAAAGTAAAAATCAAAGTTAAGATTGGACAGGAAGAAAACATTGAAAAGAAGTGCGGAGAGACTGTAAAAGTCAGCAAATATTCCTCCTGGAATCTGAAGCTGCACATTGAAAGAAAGCACAAGGATGTGCTACGAAAACATGGTAATAATGCATCAAAAGGTAAGCTAGTTACATACTATTCGATGATAAATAAATAGCTACACATGAATAGGTAAGGTAAAATGCTTGTGTTGAATGGAGCCATAAATCCGATCATGATGACATGCGGACAAAATCATGGCCACGAATTATCTTTTATGCTACATTATGAACACTTCTTTTTCTTATTTAGTTTAAAGTATGGCCATAAATATAAAATTCGTTCCCAATATTCAACAGTTTGTTCCTTGGAATTAATTATTATAATATTTCGTCATTACTATTACAATTATTATTACTTCAAATTATGAATTAGTCTAGTAAAACATGTGGATGTCGTGGAAACAAATTGTTAATTTGAATTATATCCGGAGCTCCGTATCAAACTGGATCTTAGCTAACAAACAATGTAAATACAGAAAAACACACTACAAAAGTTACTACATCATTTTAAAATATTATTTAAAAAAAAAAACTTAACCGAACCATTAAGCAGACATATAATTTAGATGTAGGCAACAGTAAATAATAATAATAATAAATAATTATTCTTCTAAATATCAATTAAGCGTCATTAATAATAAAAATAATAATACAAATATTACAAAATGTCATGCAATTATTAATGTGTTTTTAATCCCGCTCTTTAAACTCCCAAATAAAACAATTTTGTTTCTTTCCACTTCCCTGGTTTCTCGTCTTTGCCGTCTTCCATGTGTCAATGTCGTAAAATGAGGGCGTGGGGGAGGTGGAGACTTGAATTTATATGGGCTTGTTATTCTAATGACGATCGTTTTCAGCCGCCGCATTTATGAAGGGCAGATATTGCGTACACCTGAATTTCAGAGGTACGCACAGCTTCATAAATCAGGCGGTGAGAGGAGTGTAAGCATAATCGTACGCCAACATATACGCCCGTTTCTACGCAAGAATGATAAATAAGGGCCATTGGGTCTGAAAATAAAACGAAAGCAATTGGTTTGAAAATGCTTTATTTCTAATCAATATTGGGAAATCCCCTACAGTAGTGTTAAACACAAAGATTCCTTTTATAACATGTTATAACTACTGTACATTTATTCAAAATAAAAACCTGAAGCACCACACTGATTGTCTGCTTAATATCTACTTACACTTTATTGTGATGATGTCTCAACAGACATTCAACTGTCTATTAGTGTCTTTGCAGGTGCATGTCAACTTATTCCACTAACCCAAACCTCTTCCCTAACCCAAACCCTTACAGTCTACTAATACACTAATGACAGTTAGTTGACATATAGTTGCAAATTATTGAAAGTTAGTTGATATTCAGTTGCAAAGTTATTTATAGTTAGTAGGATGTCTAAAGTGGACTATCAAAATAAAGTGTAACCAAACTGTCTAAACGAGAATCAAAAATGCACATAGAAAACCACAAGTCTCTTTATTAATAACGGTTTTGAACATTTAGATTAAATGGAGAGGAAATGGATTCTTAACTCTCCAACTTCCATCTGCACATCAGATTTTTCTTTTACGATAAATATATTAGTTTCTCATTTCTCTCAGAGTGCCACAAAGGAAATTTCAACAATGACTGTGTTCAGATCTGCCAAGACAACAAAGTCTACAAAAGTCAGATAACTTTAAATGAACATTTCAAATTAAATCTTTCAAGACCAAATTATATGAACAATGCTATCTACAATTATTTTATAGCTTATAATGCTCTTAATGTTTGTAAAATTTCTCCAATTCATCTCTGCATTTGTTTCAAAGAATTTAGGAAAAACGTCTGAGACAATATCCTGTATATAGACAAGAAGTTAATAAAATAACTGATAATTCTGTTTCCATTAGCTATAAACATCCCAGAAGGCAAAGACAGGTGGACAGAGGGTAGACAGAAGGTGCTTGTGACCTAAGGATGTGGACACCTGTCTCCTTACTAGGACTAAAGATTCTTGTTACATAGGACACACTCAAGCGATATCATGTAAATAAAGGTCTCTAAATTGTCTCTAAATGCATTCAATTTTATAAAAAAAATGAAAATACACATTAAAAAGTGAGATGTATTAATTGATTAGCATTTTACTTCATTTAATTAATCACAGCATCTCTCATACATACAAACACACACATACACAGATCAGTGAGGTGTGACAGATAGTGACCTGCCAGCTTGGTTAGGGGTCTCACGAAGTGTCTCTACAGCTGTCACAGTGTAATTCTAGATTGATCCACCTGAGCAGCCCATGGTGCCAAAACAACAGGAAACCCCCACCTGCCCACAGCCCAATACTTTAACCTCCCATTTCTACCCAAGCCCTCCTGCTGGACTGGGGTTACTCTCACAACCCTGATGAGTTTCAGCAAGCTTTACCTCCATTACAATTAAAATACTTACTTTATGCCAGAATTAAAGGGGTGGTATAATGCACCTGCACTATTTTGCAAAGATTTGAATGTGTGATTGTTCAAAATTAGCAGCTGATATATGGTAAAGTTTTTGGTGAAAGCTATTCTAAAGATAAACAGTTGCCAACTTGTTTTGCTTTAGGGCCCAGATTTTACAAAAATGTAACTGGGTAACACTTAATTTCAATAGTCCACTTTAGACATTTTACTAATTATAAGTAACTTTGCAACTACTTATCAACTACCAATCTTTAGTGAATTAGTAGACTGTCTGCTTAATATCTACTAACACTTTTTGTGATGATATCTCAACAGACATTCAACTGTCTATTAGTGTCTTTGCAGGTGCATGTCAACTTATTCCACTAACCCAAACCTCTTCCCTAACCCCAACCCTTACAGTCTACTAATACACTAATGACAGTTAGTTGACAAATAGTTGCAAATTATTGAAAGTTAGTTGACATGTAGTTGCAAAGTTATTTATAGTTAGTAGAATGTCTAAAGTGGACTATCAAAATAAAGTGTAACCCAATATGCAAAATAATTTAATAGTAAAATAAAGTCAAAATTTTTTCACCGTACCTAATTTTGTTAATAGTTTTATGGATGAGGACAACCTGTCCAAGTTGGCACTAATTTGGCAACTTCCACTAAAGATGAATTACCACGGATTTTGATGATATACACAAAGCACAAAAGATGACGAGAAGTGTATTCCCCACTCATTTAAAAGTGGCTACACATATTTATTTTGCTATTCTAATTAAGCATGATTATATGGTACACAGTAGGCATTTCATTGTTAAGATTTAAAATCTTGGAAGAACAGACCTGCAAACAATTTTTGTTTACAGTGTGAGACATTTTTCAATCTTCTTCTCAACAAATGGTTCTTATAGAGTTCCAGAAATGACTTTCTGAATAATTTAAAGTGAAAATGTGTTATAAAAAAGATGCAGTCAGTATAATGTATGCAAATACACTCTAATGTAATAACTAAGTTTGTTTTGTGGGGTCAGTTCCCACACACACTGCAGCACTGGCGCATACCCCCGCTTCCAGCACATAAGTCTTTCCAGATGTGCTTACATCCATCCCATTGCTGAGAGCCGCCGCATTAGAAACACCCACACACAATAGTGAAATGTCAACAATGTACAATGTACAAAGTCCTTAACTTCAGTACTTGTTACTGAATTAAACACATGAAAGAAATGTAACAAATGTACATACTTGTACATACATATATACATACTGTACTGTACAGGTCATTAACAAATAAGCATGATAGTAGGAACATGTTTTAACCCATGCACAAACAGAGACAATAGCTCTGTTCCAAAACTTAGTGAACTGACTTGATATATACAGCATAGGGCCGATGACAACATTATGTTATTAACCACAATGTTGTCCAAAGTTGAAGGCACAGAGCTGTGTGTGTGTGTGTGTGTGTGTGTGTGTGTGTGTGTGTGTGTGTGTGTGTGTGTGTGTGTGTGTGTGTGTGTGTGTGTGTGCGTGCGTGCGTGCGTGCGTGCGTGCGTGCGTGTGTGTGTGTGTACCTGGTAATTATTACGTTGTGGGGACCAATTGTCCCCACAAAGATAGGAATACCAGTGTTTTTGTGACCTTGTGGGGACATTTTGATGTCCCCATGAGGAAACAAGCTTATAAATCAAACAAGATGATGTTTATTGAAAATCTAAGGTACAAGAAAGGTTTTTGTGATGGTTGGGGTTAGGGAATGGGGCAGGTAAGGGGAACAGAATATACAGTTTGTATGGTATAAAATGCATTACGTCTATGGAATGTCCCCACAAAACATGGAAACCAGAATGTGTGTGTGTGTGTGTGTGTGTGTGTGTGTGTGTGTGTGTGTGTGTGTGTGTGTGCGTGCGTGCGTGCGTGCGTGCGTGCGTGCGTGCGTGCGTGCGTGAGTACCCTTTACCTCTGTTGTAAACTGCTACAGGTCTCAGGCCAGTTTAAGCCATCTAAACATAAATCTGCCTGTCCACTCTCTAGCTGATAAGTATACTGACTGATGAAATTATTTATACCTAATAATATTCACAGTTGAATTCTTGGAAATCTGGGGCCTCATTTATAAAATGCTTTGTAGAAACCATCCTACATTTTGATCTTGCGTTCATTTATCAAAAATGCATACGTGTGATTCATAAACCGAACGTATGCGCAGAAAATGTGCGTACCCCTTTCTTTCAGATGTGAAATGTATAAATCGCAAATGATCTTAAACTTGTCCGCAGCTGAGCAGTTTCAGATCTTCGCCTTTAAACAATGCCTAAATAATGTCATAGACATATAAAAGAGCGCTTGTCAATGTTTAAACACAATTTCGAGCAGCAAGAATGGCGTATATTTCCAAAAACCTGCAGCAATCGGACAAGCAAGTGCAAGCACGTGGCGCTAAGCACTTTTCCACGTCAAAGGTGTTTTTATAAATATGGACTTTGCCGTGGATTTTTGCGTACGCACACTTTACGATCAAATCTGTGCATACGCACGCTTTATAAATGAGACCACAGCAAGAACCTTTGACTGCAGGATTCAGTCATGGATATAAGAGCATCAAGAAATTCCACTGAAGAAGAACAAGAGAAGTCAGCAGAGCCAAAGAAAAGCAGAATTAAAAAGGAGCAGAAATTGATAGGAAGTCCTGCTGTGCAGTGCTGGATTCAAAGAGGATAACATTTGATAAAAAGGGAGAGAGAAAGTTGGAGAAAGACAAGAGCCAAAGCATTTGGGTAATTCCCTTGGAAGAGCACAGTCACCCAGAACTCTGTTAGTAATCCAAACCATCATGACAGCTCCTGGCTTGAACATGATCCGCTATGACTCAGCTCTCTAAACCACCACTTCAAACATTTAAAGACCATCACTGCTCAAACATGGCCTTTTAAGGCAATAAACGGCCACTGCATATTATTGGGTTATTAATTAACGCAACCCCTCACAGGTACAAAAGACATTCTTTGGTTCTGTGTGGCATTCTTGCAGGTTTGTGCCCCTTTGGGGCTTAAAAGACAATGACATCATCCACTGTCATCTATATTTCTGTGAATTTGACTCCCTGTCTTTGAAGGGCCAGCTCAACCTTCCAAGTCTGTTTTGTCTGACTTCATGCCCCTAGTTCAGGGCAACCACATCAAACCACATCCTACTCCCTATTTTTCATATACTCTTGCTTGGTTATGGACTGTCATTGGCTCTTGTGTGTCTTGTGACTGACTATGCCATGCTAAATGTAGGTAGTTTTTCATATAAAGTTATTGTATGGCTATAGAGGACAACAACAGTTTATAATACTTTAATACGGTTTTGGCCAGGTCATGCAATAAAAACCCAAGACTGTACACCCTAAAAAATGTTGGGTTATTTTCAACTCAGTATTGCGTCAAAAAGGGTCGAGCCCAGCCCTTTGGTTAAGTTAGCCCAGAAAATGTTTATATTTGACCCAACAATGGGTGAAAACAGCCCAGCATTCTGGGTTGAAACAACCCAGCATACACAGCAAATTTAGCAGAGTTAAAATCACGGTGTTAATGGAAATATAAAGAGTTCAGAGTTAATTTAACACTGGATTGAGTTAAAACTATTTTATTTAACTCTATGAAAATAAAGAGTTGGTGTCATAACAGAGTGTTACCACTTTTTTTAACAGTGTTTTGTTAGTGGAGTTTGTTAACTCCTAGGGTGTTAAATAGAGAAGACCTCCCCCTTTTTACAGCACACACTGAACCGTGTTTTGGGATGATGCAGTTCAAGCAGAAGATCATCTTTTTCACTGTAAATTGTAAGTAAAAGTTATATTGCTGTTAGTATCAAGTTTAACATTAAAAGTCATGTGTTATTGTCATTATATGAATGGGGCAGTTAAGTTTAGATCTTAGCCTCAGATGGAGCAATTCATACTCATAATGTTTTGGGAGTTTTTTTGTTGTTTTTTGCTTTATATGCTGTTTTAGTTTAAAAATATATATTTTTTTTAATCCATTAATGTGTGCAGGAGATTTGCTTTGGGGACTTTGGAGGAGCACAGAAATAGGCCTACATGAAAATTTCTTCAGACGAAGAGCAATTTTATAACAAAGTGAGTATTTTGTGCAAAGCATAAATGTATAACTGATTTCAAAGTATTTTGTAATGTGTTCTGTATGTATATTCTGTAATGTATTCTGTAAATATTAGTTTCTGCAGTGTTATACTTAGATATTAGTTGTTTTTTAATAATGCATTTTTTTCATTTTATTTTTGTTTTTTAACAGAAAAGTACAATATCCAGTCTGAAGGTCTGACAGAGGATCATATCACCTCCTTACAGCTACTGGTTCATCATTTTCTGCTGTTATTATGTGAAAACCAACATGGCTTTTGGATTTAAATAAAGTCAAACTTGTTTGTATGAACTGAAGCATCCCATAACCTGTGTTTATAAATATCTGTACTTTTGTTATACATTGGGAATGTATTTTTTAGTTGTCTTGGATGTTAATATATGTCAATATAATTAACACTTAAATGCATGATACATTGAGGACAATTTTTCTGTCATAAATGTTGATCAGATAACGTTTAAAAAAAATCCTTAACAGTTTTATAATGAGAATGAAAGATTACACTGCTGTAATGTTACATTTTAAAAACTGTTTAAAAATAAAAAAAATTGTCCCAAAAGTACCAATATGTTGCTGTCTTTACATTTACCATATTAACACCATAGTATTAAAAATATAACACTACAGTGGAGTTAACAAATTACACCAAGGAAGTTAACAAATTACACTGAGGGAGTTAATTTTTAACAGATACAAAATATTTAACACCGATTAGTGTAAATTTATAGTTATATTTTTAACTCTGTATAGAGTCAATGCTAACACTTTTAAAGAGTCAATGTGCCAACACTTTCAAAAGTGTTGAAATAAATGCTTTAAAAATCTTTAAACCTGTAAAATGTAGAAAATCTTTTTTTTACCTTTTGACACATAAAGCAAACAACTAAAAGCAATAAAGTACTCTGCCGGTCTATAATGACACTAAAGGAGCATTAAAGTGCAAAAACTTCCACTTAGACTAAAATATTTATTTATGTGTACCCTCCCCCTTAAATATCTTCCCCCACCAAAATCACACAGCTTTGAGCCTCCAAATCAGCACAGGAAGTGCATCGTTACTCAAGCAAGACTGGTTGGCGTCAGTGTGCAGGTCACAAGGACTTTGTGGATTCAGATTTCTGTAGAAATGGTGAGCTGTGGAGGAGGTATGCAAAACCCAAATCCTCTCAAATCTGGCCAGGTTTAAAGCACAGATTGTTGCCATTTTCCACATTTACTAAATTCCCTCTTGGGGAGGCATATCTATCTAAATGACAGATGTGTCTGGAGCATAGAGCTGGATCCACTGGTTTTAATGGTGTAGACTGGCTCACTATTTTACATTGCACTGGTGTTCCTCTATGAAATATTTGAACTCTCGTTTGGTCTTTACATGACCATTTGTTGACCATATGTCAGCTAAAATGTGTTATCATTAGAGTTAAGCTATGTTTATAATCTCGTCTCGCTCTGCACCATGAGCTTCCACTGATGCCCCACACGCATGCCACCACATGCTAACCACCATGCTGTTTCTCAAAACAAGAGAGGGCAACGCTGACTTATTGAGTTTAAATAAACACAAAGTAGTATTTTACCAAAATCATGCTCAATGACGTAAAATCGATTCAGCCAGGCATTTGGCTAAAAGAAAGTATGTACATGTCTTCTGACCATCATTAACAATATCTAAGTGCCTCTAGACAAAGACACAACATACAGTATTTATCATATACAGTCATATAGGAATGTTTTTGTTTTCTGTGAAAGTGGTGCTTATACTTGAAATGTAGCACACAAGTATAGACTATGTATATTGTGCATTTCAAGCTTATATTGAACACATAAATTGCTATCCAACTTTAATGGACTGAAACAACATTCACTCCTTATAAAACAACTAATCAGACACCTTTCTATTTACCAAAAACATAAAATTATTTTATTGAAAAACATGATCAAGTTGAGATACATTAAAATCATCACTGGTAAAAAAAAATATATAGCATTTGGTTCATACAACCCACATAAACTATATGTAGACATAGCTTTAAATATCATTGTGGCTTTGAAAGGTATGTTTTTCGGATGATAAAGTATTCATAGAGTCTTTCTAAATTACCAGACTTACACCTTATATCACAATTTATTCTGACGCTTATTTAAGTCTCAAGCTCAAACTCAGGAAACGCTAGGTTACATAATACCTTGAAGCTCAAATTACTATAGTCTAATTAAACTTAAAGAAACAGGTCTTTGGTGATGATATGGTTTGCAGACATTCATCTAGAGGGAAGGACTTCAACAGCATGGCATCCACCCTGCACTGTTACAGCTGTCTCAAAATATCCTTGTGCGTCTGTGGAGATCTTGGTGAGAGATGACCTCTTATCACACACACTTTGTAGCAGCTGCCCCCTCAATCCCGGACCAGCCGGCACCGAGTTGCATCTTGGGGATCCACTGGGAGAGAGACAGAGGGTCCAGTTCATACAGCAAAAATTCCTTGTCTATGTGTAAAAAAAAATCTTCATTATAGCCATTGCTTGCAAAACTAAAACTGCTAGAAAAATAATCTCTACCTTTGGCTTGTGTAAGACAAGGCAAAGATAAGAACATTGTGCTTAAAAAACTTCCTAAGTTCACTCATTGAGTTCAAACATTTGTGTTTGGTTTAAACCCATCCCAGCTTGATGCTTGCAGATGAAAGCAACTGTTTTCTCCTTTAGGCAGATGGAAAGCATGCAGAGAGGGTGTGTTTGTGAAGGAGGGACATGCGGCTGAAGGTACGAGAGCATGTTCCACACTGGTACTTCTTTACTTCAGAGTGTGTCTGTAAATGAGCTCGTAGATTTGAGCGGTCCGCAAATGCACGATTACAGTGGGGGCATGAGAAGGGACGTTCACCTTTGAAAAAGTTATAAAGAATTTTGTTTAGGCTTGGAAACATTATTTGCATACCATTACTGGATGAATAAGGATTTTGTAATCAAACAAAAATCAACTCTTCTTAACAATGTTAAAACATAGGGTTATGGGTTTGTTTAACTATTGCTTATTTTATCAATCAACAATACTAATCAACTCAGTTGACAATGTATACTAACTTACCAGTATGTGTACGTATATGTCCCCTCAGCAACCAAGGTCTGGAGAATGCCTTTCCACATGTGGTGCACACACAAGGCAGTGTATGTGAGCGGATGTGCATTTTGAGGGCCCCAAGACTGTTGTATTCTTTGGGACAGTGCTTGCAGTGAAACGCTGCTCTGGTCATGGCATTTGATGTTTCCGTGATGGTAATGACAGCTTCTGGGCGGGCGATACAGTGCGTTAGCTGATGGTGAGAAAGCGATATAGGACTGTTGCAGGTCTTGCCGCAGTGGGCACACTGGAACCGATCTCTGGGATCTGGGCTTGGTGGATCAGATGTACCGCAATCATCCTCCTCTCCGCTGCTGGAGCTGGATTGGGAGCTCAGATCCAGAGGCCCAGGTTGAGAAGGAATGCTGGGTGATGCTGGGGTTAAAGTGAGAGGTAAGGCACTGGTGGTCCACATAAGAATGGAAGGGTGGGTGGGCACCAGAGAGATGGGGAAGTCTTCCAGAGAAAAGCATTGTGGGACAACAGCATAGCATGTGTTATCTGGAAGACAGATCCAGAAATGTTCTCAGATTAAACAATACACATATTCATACTATAACATACCCAGCATATATTTTGGCTAGTATCTACCATAAAATAAAGTCAAAAGAAAATGAATTATTTTCATCTCACTCCATTATTAGAGGTCAAATAAAATATATTTTAAAATTGTTATATTTGTTGCTGCTATAAAAATGTTGCCAAAATAAGTGAGTATGTATCAGCTGAATTTTTTTTAAGTTCTGGCTGCAAACTTGAATCAATTCAAATATGAGTGTTGTATTAATAATGCAGGAAAACAAACTGTTCATAAAAGCCAACTTACCAGTTTGACTTTCCAGTTCACTGTAGTTAGGCTTCTTGTTTGAAGAATACTTCTTGACCAGAAATGAACGTGGCATATTTGTATGTCTTTCAAACTATCATCAAATGTTTAAATATCAACTATTGGTTGCTTCCTGAAAAGCTGCAATAAATTAAATAAATAAATAAATACACGAATGTTGTTCCGTTGGTTTTTGCACATAAAGTGAACGATAGAGTTCCTGACAGCACATCTGAAATTCTGCTACTCAGTGCAGGCGGGTCCTTTCATATGAGGCTAAGCTGAGAAGGAGGGGGCTTCGAACCTCCCACTATAACCTCCCACTGCGCGAGACTCATAGACCTCCTGCAGGTGCCCGAGGGGAGCTCTAGTGCGTTCAACTTCAATCCTTTATCCCTTATCCATTACCTTGTAGTTTAAAGTGACTACATTGATTTTAAGCTGTTGTAAAACTATTACTCTAGATCAGCTGATTTCTATAATAATGCGTAACACGTTGCAACAGGTTCGTTTACTGTATAAATTATTCTTTATGATAATTAAGTATTGAGTACTTGTAGATTTAAGTGGAAACATTTAGTTTTAGTTAATTAATAATAATAATAATTGTTTAATCCAGCTTTGTAAACACTTAATTTTGTCATAATGTAACATCCAAGTTGAAATGAGTGCTTTAATTATTATTACTCATGGCAGCCGGAAAATTGCTGTGGTAGGCGATTATTAAATATTGAATCAACTCATAAATAAAAAGAGACCGTTAAAATTAAACAAATAATATTTCCAATATTATTACTATTAGATTGCATTCAGCAATATAACGTTGACCATACCAGTTCATTTCTAATAGTTTTTATATGGAATTTTGTTAATTTGAATAGATCTGCCCCACATAAATACTGTAGGTCTGATCTCATAATCCTTTGTAAAATGCTCTATTTATCATTCATCTTTAGGATAAAGGCACACACATTGGATACACAATTCCCCGCATGGGACACTGCGGGAGACGAGAGAGGCGCTCAGCGGTATGACTCCAATGACCGCTCCATTTAAACCAAGGTCTCCGTCCTGAATATCCTCTGTTCCTACGAGCCTCAGGCACATTTACTGCTCTTAATTAGCTACTGATTAAAAGAAAACATGTAAAAATTTAAGTTCCAGAACTGGAACTTATGGAAAAATTGTTAAAAAATAAAGAAAATATTTGATTCATTTGATTTAAAGTTCAGTACGCTCAAAATGTCCGGTCAGACTCAGCACATGTCCGGTGCTCAGAAAAGAAAAGAAAAGAAAAGAGGCCTTAAAGAGGAAAATAGAATTCCTAATTCTCCCCATTAGGAATCTGTGAACGCAGATATAGTCACTGCATCGCGTGTGTTTGTGAGTAGAAGTCTGTGCTGTTTGCTGTGAGGTTTTTATGAGAAAAAGCACAAACTATTTAATATGTAAAACTTGAATTTGAAATAAAACTTACCGCGGAGAAGATAATGAGATCTCTATCGTCTATAAGTGACGCGACAATTATTTATTATTTCAAATCCGTTTACAGGATAAATATACATTGTGTTGTTAAACAGATGAAATTATCTTGATATAGGCTACATTCATCTGTTGACAGTAATATATATATTTTATATAAAACTCTATGGTCGTGACAGCACATTATCCATTATCTGTTGGTTCATGTTGGTACAGTTTAATTCAGGGTAATCCTTTAATAAAATGTAATTATAAAATATTTTATTGTTTTGTAATATTCACAGCGCACATTCTCTCAGATCGTTTTTTAAACATTTTTAATTATTCTGCAAAATTCCGCATAGATTTTGCAAAAGAAATCCGCAGAAATAGCAAAAAATAACTCCTTACACAGTTGTACTACTCTTGCAGCAATTAAAGCAGTTCAGATTTGTTTTAAATGGCAAAATAGTTAAATTTCTTTATTTATTTACATTTTAGCCTCTTACACTCTGAGGCTATTTTGGGGATTTCCGCCTGGATTTGGCCTACCCAGTTTCAAAAGCTTCTCATACCCACAAGCAGAGGTGCACATACAAAAGTTTGGTATCATTTTACAGGAAACCCTTTGAAATTTCATAAAACACTGTTAAAAGTGCTCAACATGGTTGTATGTGTTGTCAGTCCTCTAGTAAACACAAAAATAAATAGGCGCTTTTTGATTTTTTTTTCTAAAGTCTGTATTTAAAAGTGTATAACTCTGGCCCTGAGTGGTAACGAAACCTGCAGACAGTTTTGTTTGATTTCAGCAATTGCCAGCTTACAGAGGAAAAAGGAATTTTTTCTCTATCATAATAAATGCAAAAGTTATTTTACTCCAACTGATGGGAGGAATAATACCCTTTTTGTATACAATTTCTGCCTAAAAACATTTGAAGTTCTCCCATAACCACATACAGTGGAATAAATGCAATATCTCTTTTTGTTTTGCACATATAATAAATAGCAAGGGATTAATTATGCACACAACCAAAGAAAATGCTGTGAATGGACTCATTTTTTAGAGTAGGACCTAAGAGAAAAGATGGTGTATCATTTGTGGCTATCTGTGCTATCTGAGGCAGTTCACACTCATGTTTCACATATGTTTATAAAAGACAATTTTTTACCTTATTATTCATTCGACAATTGTTGGATATGTGATAATAATATAACAAAAATAACGATGTAGCCTTATTCCTGAGAGTGAGAGCTTTCATTTGATATAAGACTGCCCATGTTTGTCATATTTGAAAAATATGAAATATGTGAATATTAAATGATATTAAAAAATTGTGGGGGGGTGATAGTGTAAATTAAGTGTTATTAACTTTCTTACAGTAAAACATATGTCAAAGTGATGCATATCTGCAGAAAGTAGAGAGTCTAAGCTTTCAAACAGTATCTCATATGTGGTACTGGGTCCATGACAGACCATTAAAAATTAAAGGAATATTTTATATTAAGTCAAAATAAGATAATTCTGGACCCGGTACAGGGTCCACAGAGTCAAACAAGTAAGAGTATTTTTGTTTGTTAAAGTTTTTTTTATGATAACCAACAAAGCGGTTAGCAGCCGACAGCAAAGTTGACGACATGTTTGATGAACTCTCAAATCAACACTTCACTTGCCTATAATAACAACTATATAAAATATATATTTTCAGCATATCACAGTGTTAGTTTAAGCGTTTATTATCAACACACACTATTTTTAAAAAGCGGAGGCCGGTTGCTCTGCTGCTCGCTGCTGCAACAGGTGCAGAAATAAAAAAAAATGAAAAGGGTTATAGCTACAAAACGAAACGAAATAAACATGAAACCGAATAAACATGCAACATGCATTATCTCACAACTTCGTTATGTCTTGGATGCTGTTTGCATAGATTATGCGCAGTATCCAAGGTTTTAATCTAGTCCTCCATTAATATTTTTTCCCGGTACGCTGAAGGTCCTGCTGTTAAATACGCAACAGCTGTATGTAAATGTGTGGCTGGCTGTGCTTATAGCGGACTCGTGCTAGGTTAAAAGTCTTACTACGTTTGTTTTGCAATCATCGTCTATCAAAAGGTTATTTTAATTAAATTGGAAAATATAAAAAGATAGAGAACCCTAAATAAGCCCGAGGTCCGCCCGCGTATCAGCTGTGACGTTAAAATTGGCCCGAAACCCGATCCGAGGGTGTAAAAAGGTCGGGCCTTGTTAATTGGGCTTGGGCTGAAATGCAGGGCTCTATACCCTCAGTCGCATTCATTGAGAAAAATCTAATGCCTGCTCTGCTCATCATGAAAGGCGTGCATGTTTGGAGAAATATTGATTGATTTTATATGTTTACTTCAAATTTCTAAAGAGAGGAGTAATATTTACTCAATTTAGTCCAAACACGGCATAATATTAGCTGAAGTTGTTTTACTGATATTTCCAATAGTCTGTTCATAATTCATACGTGATTATATGATATTTTGTGTCAGTATACAGTGTCAGTACTAAATGTTTTATACAATGTATAATATGCAATATTCGTGGGTCCTGAATCTGATAATGCCAAATGTCTTGTTACCAGTAAAAAGTAAGGGGGGGGGGGGGGGGGCTCTAAGATTATCTTGTCCCGGGCCCAGGCAAGACTGTCAGCTGGCCTGGCTGCATACATTGACGCCGATCAGACGCGGATCAAAATGAGCTCGTCTGCCCCTAAAATCCATTACAAACGACCGATTCGAAAATATCAGTCACGTTCCAATAACTTACACACAATGGCCCTCATTTATCAAACGTGCGTACACCAAATTTCTCAGGAGAAAAAAAGCTCAGGAGGTGGTGTACGCACGTTTTGAGTTAGGAAATGCACAGAAAAATTTTTCTAACACAACAAAACGCACAGACAAACTAAAATAGTATATGATATATTATGACCCACTGTAAAAAACAACAGCAACATAGTAATTATAAAAACTTAAGTGTTTTTTTTTTTGCAACATGACCTTCAATGTTTAATTTGTCTGACTTTACCAAAGCAATTGATTTGAATGCATATGTATTCATTTTGCGAGCCGTTTCAGGGCAGAGCACGTGAGCGGAGCGGAGCGTTGGTAATACCATCAGAGCGCCTTTTTCCGAAAATTCCGCTCGCTTAGCACCGCTCGTTGAACCCAGAACGCCCTTTGATAATTTGCTAGTTCGAGAATCTGTAAAAACGTCTAGCAATAAGTTATGGAATTCAAGCCTTATACATAAATGTAAAGTAAAAATCAAAGTTAAGATTGAGCAGGAAGAAAACAATGAAAGGGAGTGCGGAGAGACTTTAAAAGTTAGCAAATATTCATCCTGGAATCGGAAGCGGCACATTGCAAGAAAGCACAAGGATGTGCTACGAAAACATGGTAATAATGCATCAAAAGGTAAGCTAGTCATTCGATGATAAATAAATAGCTACACATGAATAGGTAAGGTAAAATGCTTGTGTTGAATGGAGCCATAAATCCGATCATGATGACATGCGGACAAAATCATGGCCACAAATTATCTTTTATGCTACATTATACTTCTTTTTCTTATTTAGTCTAAAGTATGGCCATTAATTTAGAATTCGTTCCCAATATTCAACAGTTTGTTCCTTGGAATTAATTATTATAATATTTCGTAATTACTATTATTATTATTACTTAAAATTATGAATTAGCCTAGTAAAACATGTGGATGTCGTGGAAACAAATTGTTAATTTGAATTATATCCGGAGCTCCGTATCAAACTGGATCTAAGATATAACAAACAACTGTATGTAAATACAGAACAACACACTACAAAAGTTATAACATCATTTTAAAATATTATTTTAAAAAAACTTAACCGAACCATTAAGCAGACATAGAATAGATGTAGGCTAATAATAATAATAATAATAATAAATAATTATTCTTCTAAATATCAATAAGCGTCATTAATAATAAAAAATAATAAGAAGAATATTACAAATTGTCATCCAATTATTAATGTGTCTTTATTCCCACTCTTTAAACTCCCAAATAAAACAATTTTGTTTCTTTTCACTTCCCCGGTTTCTCTTCTTTGCCGTCTTTCGTGTGTCAATGGCGTAAAATGAGGGCGTGGGGGAGGCGGAGACTTGAATTTATATGGGCTTGTTATTCTAATGACGATCGTTTTCAGCAGCGGCATTTATGAAGGGCAGATATTGCGTACACCTGAATATCAAAGGTACGCACAGTTTCATAAATCAGGCGGTGAGAGGAGTGTAAGCATAATCTTACGCCAACATATACGCCCGTTTCTACGCAAGAATGATAAATGAGGGCCATTCTCTTTGTAAATATGGACATAATATGACGTTTAGGACAGTGTTTTCTCATTTTGTGATATATATTTAAACATACATACATATACACTGTATCAACCCTGCGAGAATTAGCCAGCAGGTAAGGAACATATGAAATGCCCAGACAAATCCAAAAACATTAAATTACTTTGTGGTCAGGATGCACAGCTGCATCATTTGGTTACCTGGACAGTGAAAAAGTTGATCAGGTGCTGATACAACAGATCACAGATTCTTGCAAAACATGTACAAAAAAAAAATGTTTGTGCTGAATGAGGCTTTCACCTAATTTGTTTCATTTAGTACTTGTCAGATAGGCATTAGAAAACAGCCACATGTTGTGTTTTGTCTTTAATATCTTTAATTTATGAGCAATTCCAGCATTGTGGACGTGACATTTGCAGTCAAAAATGTCTGTTTCTTAGAGAATGCATTCAATATATTGAACCATTTATATTTTTCGAAACCCTCCTTTTTAGATGAGGTAAACATGCATGGATGGATGTGATAAAAGCAACAGTTTTATTTTTACTTTTACTTTGTAGGAATTTTGTAAATTAAAAGGCACAATCCAGAAGCAATAATACCAAACAAGTGGAGAAAGGATGACTCTTCAAACAACAAATAATATTTATTTTTTAAATTTTAAATTGCAACTTCTTGTTTTGCACCAAAACCCAGAATCGTCATGTCTATTCAAACTGAGCATGTGCCCTCTAGAGCCAAATGGATTTTGCATGCAACCTCCAAATCAACCTTTACAAAAATATTCTGTGGTAATCCTGTGGTATTTCATGTGATAAAACACAAAAAACTGGTATGGTAATTGTGTAGTATTGTGTTGTTTTTTGGGACACTATACCACAAGATTTTGTTGTAACGTCTGTAATATTCCTGCCGTAATCTTGTGGTTTTACTTTCTTAAGTGTTTACCACAGGATTTTGTTGTAAAGTATGTAATATTCCTGCAGTATTTTTGTGAGATTGTGTGGTTTTACTTTTATATTTCTGTGGTAATTACCACAGGATTCTGTAATGTAATATTCTTGCAGAATTCCTGTAATATTCTTGTGGTATTACTTTTATATTTCTGTAGGATTTAACACAGGATTTTGTTGTAAAGTATGTAATATTCCTGCAGTATTTTTGTGGGATTGTGTGGTATTACTTTTATATTTCTGCGGTAATTCCACATGATTCTGTTATGTAATATTCTTGTGGTATTACTTTCATATTTCTGTGGTATTTCATCTTTTACCCTGTCTGTGAATAAATTTAAGAAAAATGCAAGAAATTTGTACAAAACTGTGGATTTTATTAAACAAACCATGTAAAATCACTTATTAGTAAAAGAGGCAACGGTTTCTTTAGTGAATATCAACTTCTGGTACTTCTGCTTTCCCCCTCCATGCTCGCTCTTATTGCAGATGCTGTGTCCTGGTTGCTTTTGTCACAGCATCTGTGAAAAAGTACATAATCAAAATGCTAACATTAAAAAAACAATAGTTGTCCTAACAAAACATCAAAAACATCAATCACAATTAATCAAAGTATCTATATTAATTCAATTCAATTCAATTCAATTCAATTTTATTTATATAGCGCTTTTCACAAAAGTCAATTGTTTCAAAGCAGCTTTACATAAATAGAAGCAGTGAAAAGCACAGAAAACGACAGATAGCACAACAAAATACATGATAGCATGAGCAGTTAAATTTGCTGCGGCTATGACTCAATATTATAATTGCACGTATTACTAAAGCAACGTATAGAAGAGGAAGCTAGGTAAAGCCCAAAAAGGCTGCCTCCCCGGGGTGAAAAACCCCCTAGGAGAAAAAAAAACCCCGGGCTTTTATCCGAGGAAAAATAAGTCCTAGGAGGGAAAAACCCTTGGGAGAACGGAAATGGAGATTTAGCGGAGATTAAGCGGTTCTGCCGGTGATCGTTTGTCAGGTATCAGCTGGGCATAACGTTGAAGGACAGCCAGTAGATCAGAGGTGTGCCGACTTTCACATCTACCGGGACTGGGTCTGTTTGTCTCGTCCTCGGGTCGAGGACGAGACAGGGAGAGAAAAACAAAATCGTATTAGCGTAGCGGCCGTTCATATGTATTGAAGTGTCACACAGTGATGTGGTTTAACTCAGCTTAGTTCCAGACAGACTAAATATTGCGGCATAATTATGTTATCCACAGTTGAGGATTTAGCAAATTGGGGGCCCAATGCGAGGGTATATATGGTAAATAAGGGTCGCCTTCCGATCTTTAAGAGAAAATGAAACCTGACGACCCGTTTGACTAAGGCCTAAAGCCCCACTGTCGTCGTTAATGCAGGTTCAGTGGCAAACGGGTCTATATTGTATACCATTTACAGGACCAGGAGAAAACGCCAAAAACATCGCAACCCGACCATACGTGTTAACCCGTTTGACTAAGGCCGGAAGCCCCACTGTCGTCGTTAATGCAGGTTCAGTGGCAAACGGGTCTGTATGGCATACTATTCATAAGACTCACGAAAGCGCGAAAAACGCAACCCGACCATACATACCAACCCGTTTGACTAAGGCTGGAGGCCCCACTGTCGTCGTTAATGCAGGTTCAGTGGCAAACGGGTCTGTATGGCATACTATTCACAAGACACACGAAAGCACCAAATTTGCAACCCGACCATACGTGCCAAACCGTTTGACTAAGGCCGGAAGCCCCACTGTCGTCGTTAATGCAGGTTCAGTGGCAAACGGTGACAAACTATTTAATGCAATTCATTTTAAGTGTTCATGCAGAAAAGGTTTTTATTTATTTATTTGGTTGGTCTGTGTTATGACCGTGAGTGCTTTGTTCCGTGAAAAAAAACTATTGCGAGTTCAGAACCTTTACTAGACAAATTATGCGAATGCTTTGTTGAAGAGAAAAGTTTTAAGTCTAGATTTAAAATGATCGACTGTGTCTGATTCTCGGACATCGGTTGGTAAATCATTCCAGAGCTTAGGGGCTAAGTAGGAAAAGGATCTTCCACTTTTAGACACTTTTGATAGTCTAGGGATAATCAATAGGCCAGAATTTTGCGACCGTAGTGTGCGTGATGGATTGTATTCTGATAGTAATTCTCTAAGATATGAGGGTGCTAAGCCATTTAAAGCTTTGTAGGTGATTAGTGATATTTTAAATTGGATGCGATATTTAACTGGTAGCCAGTGTAAAGATGCCAGAATTGGGCTTATGTGGTCATACTTCTTAGATCGAGTAAGTACCCTTGCAGAAGCGTTTTGAACTAGCTGAAGCTTGTTGATCTGATTTGAATGGCATCCCCCGAGTAGCGAGTTACAATAGTCTATTCTAGAGGTCATAAAAGCATGAATAAGCTTCTCTGCGTCAGATGTAGACAGTATATGGCGTATTTTTGAGATATTTCTAAGATGGAAGAATGCTGTGCGGCAGACGTTGGCGATATGACTATCAAAGGATAAGTTGCTGTCGAACATCACACCTAAGTTCCTAACCGTGGAAGATGGCACCACAGTACAGCCATCTATGTGCAATTTGTAATCTGACATATTATGTTTGTAGCGATTTGGTTCAATAATAAGTACCTCTGTCTTATTGGAGTTGAGCTTAAGAAAGTTATGTGCCATCCAGTCACTAACATCGCTAATGCAGTCTTTTAGCTTAGAAAACGTGTGTGTTTCGCTGGGATGCGAGGAGATGTAAAGCTGGGTATCATCCGCATAGCAGTGAAAACGTATGTTATGTTTCCTGATAATGTCTCCTAGGGGTAACATGTATAACGAGAACAGGATAGGACCTAAAACTGATCCCTGCGGTACACCGTATTTAACCAGGGAGTGATATGACTCTTCCTCATTTACATAAACAAAGTGATAGCGATTGGTTAGATATGACCTAAACCAGGCTAGCGCCTGACCACTGATACCAACATAGTTTTCTAGTCTATTGAGTAGGATTCTGTGGTCTATTGTGTCAAATGCTGCACTAAGGTCTAGTAATATAAGAATTGAGATTTCACCACGATCGGATGTTAATAGGAGGTCATTTGTAACTCTAAGCAACGCTGTCTCTGTGCTATGGTGGGGCCTGAATCCTGATTGGAACTTTTCATATGTACTATTATTTGTCAAGAATGTGCGTAACTGGCTTGCCACTACCTTTTCTAATATTTTCGAAAGAAAAGGGAGATTTGAGATTGGTCTAAAGTTATTAAGTTCTCCTTGGTCAAGCTGTGGTTTTTTAATCAGCGGTTTAATAACTGCTAGTTTGAAAGCTGTTGGAACGTATCCTATTTCTAACGATGAGTTAAAGATGTTTAGAACCGGGGTTGACACTACAGGGAATACTTCTTTAAGTAGTTTTGTGGGAACGGGGTCTAATATACAGGACGATGATTTGGATGATGTGACTAGTTTAGAGAGCTCATCTATTGTAGTAGGTTTAAATGAATCAAGATGTTCGTATGGTAGTCTAGTGTTAAGTGAACTAATGGGTAGAGTGGTGGCTGCCTGGGTAGCTACGATGTTTTCCCTAATAGCCGAAATTTTGTTAGAAAAGAAGTTCATGAAGTCGTTACTATTGTGTTGAAGTTTACTATTGGTTTCTGTTTGTTCTTTGTTTCTAGTCAGTTTCGCAACTGTGCTAAAGAGGAAACGAGGGTTATTATGATTCTCATTAATAAGCTTGCTAAGATATGTAGATTTGGCGGTTTTAATAGCCTGTCTGTAGTGTTTAACACTCTGTTTCCATGCTGCGCGCCATACTTCTAACTTTGTGCTTCTATAATTTCTTTCCATTTTTCTAGCTGCCTTTTTAAGGGCTGCTGTGTGATGGTCATACCATGGAGCTGGCGGTTTTTCTTTGAATCTCTTTTTTCGAATGGGAGCAACGGCATCCAATGTGTTAGAACAGACATTGTTTAGGTTTTCTATTTCAATATCTAGATCGTCACAGTTATCTGCTACATGTTTCATTTGGGACAGGTCTGGAAGAGTGCTAATAAAGCTATCTTTAGTGGTGGAAATAATTGTTCTGGCTAGTCGGTAGCATGTTGTAGATTGAGTGATCCTATCTAGAAGTACAGTGTATGACACAAGGTAATGGTCAGAAACTGCATCACTCTGAGGTGATATTTCGACGTCATTAATATTGAGTCCGAGTGACAGAATTAAGTCTAATGTGTGATTACGAGTATGCGTTGGTCCTGTCACGTTTTGTCTAATATTGAGAGAATTTAGAACATCTATAAACGCACGTCCTAACGCGTCTTTTGGGTTGTCCACATGGACAAAATAAAATCACCAACAATAAGAGCTTTATCTACAGTGACTACAAGCTCAGATAGGAAATCTGCTATTTCATTAAGGAAATCTGCATGGTGGCCCGGTGGTCTATAGATTGTCGCTAAAGCAAAAATATTAATATTAAAAGGAATGTTTTTATTTTAACCTTTATTTCTTTAGCCCCAATTACTTGATGTTATACCCAACTAAAATAAAGTCCCAACTTATTAAATGTAGATATGTCTTCCAGACATGGGGACTTGTGACTTGGTGACTTGGACTCGAGTCGACTCGAGTCGCTATTTTTGTGACTTGTGACTTGACTTGACAAAAAATAAAATACTTGAGACTTGACTCTGACTTGGAAGTTAAAGACTCGGGACTTGACTTGACTTGAGACACGATGACTTGAATGACTTGAGTGTTAATCACATCATGTTTTCAGTTTAAATATAAAATATATAAATTATTTAAAAAAATAAAGTCGACCCAGCTGGAGCGCAGGCTGAGAATGGTGTGGTCATGACTGAATCACGACACTATCATTCGCCATGCCCTCTCGTACCTTACGCACACCACGCCCACTTAGATCAGATATTAACATGTCAGCCGGAGGGGTACGGTTGTTGTTTTCAACAAGATGGCAAAAGACGAACAGTGCGTTGCAAGACATGCAACATTAAAATCACAGGTAGCCAGACGGCAACCTCCAATTTTGGTCGTCATTTAAAGAGCCATTATGCCCAGTAAGTGCTTGTCAATTTGTTAATATCTGGTTAGTTGGTAGTTAGCTAATGTAATAATAGCTAATGCAGCCCTCATCATACTGTGTTGGGAACAAATGTGGGCAAAATAATTTTGATTTATTTTTTAAAATACTTATTTTTTATTTTTGAATACTTCTTTTTCAAGTTTGCCATCTGAACACACACACACAGAGAAAAATTACTTGATTCTACAATGTTAGGGGCGGTTCACATGTCGCGTCTTTTGCGCGCTCAAGTTCATTATTTCAAATTTAGGCGCACGAACGGAAGAGGTGCGATGCGCTCGTTTTTTCTTGGCACATGTATGAGAGAGAGAGAGAGAGAGTGTGCGAGAGAGAGAGAGGGGAGAAATGTAACAAAGTTTAATGTTGTACGTAAACTGTGTTTGAGAGAGAGGGAGGTGTTCAGAGAGGGGTCTGTTGGATGTTAAGCTGTTATTTGTTTTATGGACTCAATGTGGAAAATTTCAAATACGTTTGGCAGAAGTGAAAAATAAATAATTTATGAAGTTACAATTTTGTTTGATTCCAAGATGTATTTTACTGAACATGAGTATTTACAATGCAAATCCAAATTATTGTAATTTACTGATAGTTACTTACTGTATATCTTGTCACTTTATTAAGATCAGATTCTGCAGGTAAAATTACAATAATAAGGTGACTTGACTTGGATTTTACTTGACCTACTACAGGACTTGACTTGACTTGACATAGCCTGTGACTCGACTTGACTTGACTTGCCCAAGAAAAAAAATACTTGGGACTTACTTGAGACTTGAAGGTTCAGACTTGAGACTTACTTGAGACTTGCACATGTTTGACTTGGTCCCATATCTGATGTCTTCTATTGCAGGATACTTAGTTCCATACACTTTTATCCAAAGGGACTTAATGAAGTGAGAAAAACAATGAAGCATTTCCAGGATGCATATACGTCATCAAGACTGTCTTATTTCATAATATTAACAGTTATAAAATTGACTATTATTCCTAGTTTATCGTATATTGTTGTAATATACTTTTGACTTGTGAATGTAATGCTCAGTTAACTTGAATAAACCAGGTTTCATGACGTATGCAGCCTGCATATGCGACCTCCGCAGGCTGCAGCCTTCGGATTGAGAAACGGCCAGAGTGAAGTTCATGTGGACAGCAGAGATGGAGTATCAACTTGTTGATTTGTGGCAACAGCACGAATGTTTATTCAATTCAATTCAATTTTATTTATATAGCGCTTTTCACAATTGTTAATTGTTGCAAAGCAGCTTTACATGAGTAGATGTAGAGTAGAACACTGAGAATCAATACATAGTGTAAGAAGTAGAATATAGCGGCTAAGGATAAACCGTGTAAGCGAGCGTATTGATAATGTAACGTATACAGTAAAGTGCTAAGTTAAGCCAAAATTGGCTGACTCTCCCTGGGACTAAAAAAACCCCTAGGAGAAAACCCAATGGGAAAAAATCCTAGGACAAAAAACCCTAGGGAGAAATTTATATTCTGGGTCTGTTTGTCTCATTGTCCTTGGGGTCGAGGATGAGACAGGGAGACAAAAACAGAATTCTATTAGCGTAGGGGCAGTTCGCATGTAATGCAAGTGTCATACATTATAGTGGTTTAATTCAGCTCGGTTCCAGACAGGCTAACTATTGCGGCAAGAGTAAATTACCCATATGAGGTATGCGAGTGCTTTGTTCTACAACGTGTCTTGTAAAAATTATTCCAGGCACAATCATTGAAATGTCTTCCTGCATATTGTCCGCCATGATTATTCTGAAGTCTCTGAGACTCTGGTTAAAAATCTGTTTGTGTGTGGTGTGCTGTCTTTGAAAGATAATGACACAGCACACACTTTAGGAGCAAAATGGTTAAATCTAGGATTTTTTTATACTCATGTTTGTGTCTATCACATTTTTAAAATCTTATAAGATGTAAAAAATCTTTTGGTGTGTACCCAGCCTTACTGGGATTTTCACTCACAACCATTTCTAGGGTTTACAAAGAATGCGGCAGTTCTGTGGGCGAAAATACCTTGTTGACGCTAGAGATCAGAGGAGAATGGGCCGACTGATTCAAGCTGATAGAAGAGCAACTTTCGGTTACAACCGAGGTATGCAGCAAAGCATTTGTGAAGCCACAACACGCACAACCTTGAGGCGGATAGGCTGCAACAGCAAAAGAACCCACCGGGTTTCACTAATCTCCAATATAAATTCAACTTCAACTTCAGCTTTATTTATATAGCACATTTCTTAACAGCCACATGGCTGACCAAAGTGCTTTACAGTGCATCTGACACACACACACATAGACACAGTAATAAGAATAATAGCAGCAAGGATAAAAAATAGCAGATTTAAAAAAAATTTAAAAAGAAATAATAGACCATAAAATGGACAAACATGAACCCCTGGGAAATCATAAAAAAGCTAGAGAGAAAAGATGGGTCTTTAACCGGGACTTGAAACTAGAGACGGTGGGTGCCATCCTAATTTCTAAAGGCAGAGAGTTCCATAAGCGCGGGCCAGCCACAGAAAAGGCACGCTCTCCTCTGCGCTTTAGCCGTACACGAGGGACCACTAGCATAGCCTGGTCAGAAGAACAAAGATGTCTACTAGGGGTGTAGAGATGAAGAAGTTCAGATAAATATAGAGGAGCAGTATTATGAAGAGACTTATAGACAAAAAGTAGAATCTTAAAATGAATCTTAAAATTGGAAAAAAGGCTAAAATTTGCACAGGTTCACAAAAATTGGACAGTTGAAGACTGGAAAAATGTTGCCTGGTCTGATGAGTCTCGATTTCTGTTGAGACATTCAGATGGTAGAGTCAGAATTTGGCGTAAACAGAATAATAACATGGATCTGTTGGAGCCATTCCCCTTTTCTTCCCATTTCTATTTTCATTGCATGTTTTGATTAAAAGGATTTATTTAATATTTTGAATATAATTAAATCTATGTTTGATTATTATTATTTGTGTATTATTTGGGATTGTACGAGGGCTAATTTTGAATGTTTTGAATTTGACACTTTTATTATCGCATCACGATTATATTTAGATAGGGCAGGTAAGGAACGGGGAGGAGTTCAGTAGGGGAAGGGTATACAATTTTCTGACCGTGTTTCCCGGCAGGGAAGTGGCTGTATGTATTTTTTTTTGTTTTCTGTTCAAATAAAGGATTAACATGAAGATTTCAGACTACGCGTCAATTGTGCTTTCCCCTCCGAACAGCGGCTCACTATAAGTGTACCGCTACATGGATCCATCATGCCTTGTTACCACTGTGCAGGCTGCTGGTGGTGGTGTAATGGTGTGGGGGATGTTTTTTTGGCACACTTTAGGCCCCTTAGTGCCAATTGGGGATTGTTTAAATGACAAAGCCTACCTGAGCATTGTTTCTGACCATGTCCATCCCTTTATGACCACCATGTACCCATCCTCTGTGTATATGTATATGTGTGTGTATATATATATATATATATATATATATATATATGTATGTATGTACGTATGTATGTATGTATATGTGTGTACGTATGCATGTATGTACGTATGTATGTATATATGTACGTATGTACGTATGTATGTATGTATGTATGTATATGTATATGTATATGTATATGTATATGTATGTATGTATATATGAATGTATGTATGTACGTATGTATGTATATGTACAGTCTTGTTCAAAATAATAGCAGTACAATGTGACTAACCAGAATAATCAAGGTTTTTAGTATATTTTTTTATTGCTACGTGGCAAACAAGTTACCAGTAGGTTCAGTAGATTCTCAGAAAACAAATGAGACCCAGCATTCATGATATGCACGCTCTTAAGGCTGTGCAAT